>NW_010413257.1:12788-26577 GCF_000710305.1 Buceros rhinoceros silvestris | reverse complement strand
CTCTTCAGAAAGAATGCTTGAGAAAGAGTGGTTGGAAACTGCTCATTGGAAAAGGACCTGGGGGGTGGTTGACAGCCAACTGTATATGAGCCAGCAGAGTGCCCAGGTGGCCAAGAAGGCCAACAGCATCCTGGCTTGTATTAGCAATAGTGTGGCCAGCAGGAGGAGGAAAGTAATTGTCTCCCAGTACTCAGCACTGGTGAGGCCACACCTTAAGTACTGTGTCCAGTTTTGGGCCCCTCACCACAAGAAGGACATTGAGGTGATGGTGTGTGTCCAGAAAAGGGCAATGAAGCTGTTGAAGGGTCTATAGCACAAGTCTTATGAGGAACAGCTGAGAGAGCTGGGGTTGTTTACTCTGGAGAAGAAAAGGCTCAGGAGAAACCTCATCACCCACTACAACTACCTGAAAGGAGGCTGTAGTGAGGTGGAGGTCAGACTTTCTCCCATGTGACAGGACTAGAGGACACAGCCTCAAGTTGCACCAGGGGAGATCTAGGTTGGATATTAGGAAAAATTTCTTTACAGAGAGGGTGGTCAAGCATTGGAACAGGCTGCCCTGGAAAGTGGTGAAGTCACCATCCCTGGTGGTGTTTAAAAGACGTGTAGATGTAGAGCTGAGGGATGTGGTCTAGGGACCCTGGCAGTGTAGGGTGAACAGTTGGACTCCATAATCTTAAAGGTCTCTTCCAACCAGATGATTCTGTGACATATTTTTAAAACATATTTAGAAAATTTAGAAACCTTCTAAGAAGTCTGTCTGCCTATCTCTTCTCTGCATTGCCCACATCTCACTCCCAGTCTTCCCAGAGAGAGATCAATGTAAAGTTGTCATTGGCTGTAGGTGATGCAATGCTGTCCTCTTCCAATTGGTCTGTGTCAACCTTAATCCACGTGGTCTTGCAATGTAAGTACCTTATGAGGGGAAATTTTACCAGGCAGTGAAACACTGCAGAGGCAACCTGAGCCTGCCTACAGACTGGAGAAGAGGCACACATGGACAAGGCTGGGTACAGCTAGTTCCAGGGGGAACAGTGGCACAACCACTGGAGACACAGAACGTGGTAGGAATGTAACAATATAAAAAAATATCAGTATATAACAATATAACAATATAGCAGGTGTGGTTTCCTATAGAGGGGAGAAACCTCACTCCTTTGAGATCCCCTACAGTCTCCTTCCTGAGAGCTGAACTTGTCAGATCTATCCAGAGCTTCTCTCCACCAGGAGGTACAACCATAGGTGACTTCTCAAGCAGAAAAAGCTCTAAAAATCTAGCAGGGGAGTTGGAGGAAAGGAGAGGTGACAGCACTGTTAGCACAGCTTAATTGCAGGGAATTTTGTCCTCCAGCCCTCACATGCCTTTCTGCATCACTGTCACTCTGATGTGGGGATGCTCTTGAGAGCAGAAACAAAGATTTAAATGCATGTCTATATATATATATATATCTTCTTAAATATACGTGTGTGTGTTTGACTGTGTAGAATTATTAATATTAAAAAATGCAACCACATCCCTCAGACTGAGAGCTTCAGCATATCTAATTTCTCTTCAGAGCAAACACACAGAGACACAGAGCAATGAACATCCCCTGCTGTTAGCTGTTGTTGAAAAGAGCCCCACTTCGCTTTTCAGACAGCTCTTCCTCAAAGCAGTATTGCCTGTAATTTCAAGTCGAAAACTAATGCTGAGAGCAAGCTGGAGTAAATACAGCTGCTGCGCTTTCCTCCCACCCCCAGCCATTCCCCTTCTGCCTTTCTGGAGCGAGCCCTTTAGGGGCTTACCCATGTGTGGTTCACCTGCCTCTGCCCTGCCTAACACAGCTGCAGGATTATTTTCCTCGGGTAGGGATGAGGAGGGTTCAGAAGAGCTGATTACCTGCATGGCTGGTTTCCACCTTGTGTCAATTACATGGTCTTATTCATTGAAAAGGTCCTGGCAACATCCCAATTAAATGATGCAGTCACACCAAGGGCCTTTAGAGGATCTGGAAGAAACATTACAATTGAGGTAGGAGGGACAAATCTGTCAAGTTGGCTGGAGGAGCTATATAAGCACTTCTGTAAGACTTCTTGTATGAAACCCTGGAAAGCAAAAGAAAAAAGGAGAAGATGGTTGGGCTGCTGTATCACTGCCCAGATACCTTCTCCCAGGAGCATGGAGGAACGAGCAGCACTACAGGTCTGCAGAGCATCAGTCTGCTGCTTCCCTCTAGCTCACTCTGCCAACACAGCTGCAATGCAGGAGAAGAGAATTATTTCATAGAGTCATAGAATTATAGAATGGTTTGTGTTGGAAGAAGACATTCAAAGGTCATCTAGTCCAAACCCCCTGCAGTGAGCAGGGACATCTTTAACTAGATCACGTTTCCCAGAGCCCTGTCCAATCCGACCTTGAATATTTCCAGGCATGAGGCTTCTACCACGTCTCTGGGAAAGCTTTCCTGTGTTTCAGCACCCTCATTGTAAATAAATTCTTCTTTCTATCTAGTCTGAGCCTTCCCTCTTTTAGTTTAAAACCATCATGCTTCTCACAGATTCACAGAATCATTTCGGTTGGAAGAGACCTTTAAGATCATTAAGTCCAACTGTTCACCCTGCACTGCCAGGTCATCGCTAAACCGTGTCCCTCAGCACAACCTCTACACATCTTTAAAATATGTCCAGGAATGGTGACTCCACCACTTCTCTGGGCAGACTGTGCCTGTAAAGAAATTTTTCCTAATATCCAACCTAAATCTCCCCTGATGCACCTTGAGACCATTTCCTCTGCTTCTATCACTTGTTACTTGGGACAACAAGTCGCAACAGTCCTTGCTAAAAATGTACCTGAATGTAGCTCTGCCATCAATTGGGGAGGGGAACAAGTAGAAGGGGAAAATAAGGATGGTGGTTTTATGCACGATGACAAAGAGTGAGACGCTAAATCAGAAAGAAGGGAGCAGCTTCCCCATCTGCACCGAGCAAGTGGGAAGAAATGGGGGTGTATGCACCAACAGAGTCCAACAGGATCCACAGTCCCAGTAATAGAGCATCAGCTGGAGGTTTATGGCCCATGCCACTGGTGTCTCACAACAAATGCATGTAGGTGGCCCTGAATTCCAGCAAGTCTCTGAATGTCAGGGGACCTCTAAGGTGCTGAAACATAGTGTCCTTTGGAAGATCCTTTTGGAAACCCTGTCCAATGAGACCAACTCAGGGGAACACTCTTAGAGATTTCCCTAAAACCACTACATGCCACAGGCATTTTCATCTCACGACCATTGGTCATGCTTCCCAACGGTGAAAGCAATACAAAGCACGAGGGCAAATCTTTGTGGCTTGCTCAAGAGGAACTTGAAAATTTAGTGAAAGGGCTTTCTGCCTGCTAAGTATGACTCAGCATGACTGTGGATCTTTATATGCAGCAGGGCTTTTGTACTTTTTGTACTTTTTTGTACTTTTTATTTCTGATTTATTTCTGATTTTTCTAAAAACATAGGCACAGATGCAAGGGTTGTAATCCAGCTAGCATCAGTACCAGATGCCAAATTTCTGTGTTATCCATGATCCCAAAAGTCTTGCCAAAAGGTAGTGGTGCCTCATATGAGAAAAATGCAGACTCAAGCAATAGGGAGTAAATGAACTGGACAGATATATGAGGCGGGGAAATGAATCTACATATAAAAAACAAGCAAAAGAAGAGTTAAATTGCAGACAAATTCCACTCTTTTTGAATGGGTCATACTGATTTTGTCCACTCCTTCTGGAAAAAAAAAAGCATAGTAGAAAGCAGTACAGTTCTGGAATATTTTACACAGAGGTGCTGTGGCATCTCATCCTTGGAAGATTTGGAGGCTCAGCTAGACGAAGTCACAGACATCATGCTGACAGCAGTCCTGCTTTGAGCAGGAGGCTATGCTGTGGACCTTCAGAGGTCCCTTTCCACCACCATTTCCATGATTTTATGAAAAACACTGCAAGCTTCTCCCTACAGAGTCTGAATGAGTGTCCTAAAATCTCATGGATTTGAGATTATTCAACCTTCTTTATATCAGACATGAAATTCATTGTTTGTTTAGCATAACCCTCAAGCTCAGCCTGCTAGCAAAGCTGTTATTCTCCCCCAACTAGTATTAACTAAAAATCCGTTAAAACCAACTACCTTCACTTGTTTTACCACTGACTTGCTATAGGTAAAAAAAGTGACTTATGTGCAAACAACCTTAAATAACTACTTCGAGAGAGCTGATCAGTTCAGCACGAAGTGAAGGAACACCTATAAAAATGAACAATTATTTTTGCAATCAATAGCTGTCAGTAATAAACTGAGCACTCTCCAAATGTGTAATTTAATTTTACAGTCCGTTAACTTTCTCCCTTCTTAGCCTACCATTGTACTGGCATTATGTTGTAATCTTTAATCCAATGTAGGAATATTTCAACCTCTAACCTCTAGGTTTGTTGTTTTTTCTTACCTGATACCTTATGTTCTCCATGTTAAATAAAATGAAACTGAAAAAAAAAAAAGAAAAATTTATTCTTTCTGACTGACAGCCAGAAAATAACTAAAGATTGAGAGCAGGGTGAAAACAAGCTAGTCCCTCACCTAGTCAACAGTTTTCCATAAAACAAGAACAATAAAACAAATAAATGCAGACAGATTAAAAAGCTAACACTTATGGAAAACATTCAGAAAGAGATAGTAGAAATGGCTTTAACTGTAAAAAAGAGAAAAAAAAGAAGTTTATACATTTTCTTTGGCACCTTTTTTTCTCAAGATATTATGCCCTTCAACAAGTTTGTCTCTCAAAGCTGACAACACTGCAGTCGGGTACACCTGTCCACCACAGCCATGAGTCTGCTTTTTCATTCTTGGTCACAAGAGAGGTCACGTTACTCCAAAGCTAGCTACAGATTGAAGTTATACATGTGCTTCCTACACTAGTGGTGACAAATCGATCCCTGCGAAACATTCCCTTGAACAGCAGCTAACAATTTTACCAATTTTTGTTGCTTGTCCAGGGATCTCTCTTTAATTTCCACTCAGGAGTTTGACTTTTTCTGATTTTTAGGAGGGCAATGAGAGGGGTCTAGCACAGACCTGTACCCAGACAGCAAGGCCCCATTCAGAAAATATGTAATGTGGAACATTGCTGCTGTTCCCTAGCCTCAGTTTAAAGCTGTTCAGCAGCTTATTAATTTCTGACTGATGCTGCAAATTGAGCAAACATCTTTACTGAGCTTCACAATGCAACCCATAGCTTATTTTTTTCCCTGCGAGGTGACAACTAATTCAGAAGCCATCGATGTATATAAGGAGATTAATTTGTTCCATCCGATTTGTATTCCCTTGCAGCCATCAACAATGAACGTAATTTACCGTCATGTTGCCCAACTGTCTCAGGCTGCTTACAGCAGTTTTTTCATCAGCAAGTATGGCCACTTTGCTATTCAAATGCCTTCATTCAGTAAAAGTATAAACCACTGTGAATTTAGGAAGAGAATTCCCTTTCAGGTAAATTAATCTAGAGCTCCTGGTAGCAGCCAGTACGCAAAAAGCAGCATAGGAGATAAATTATTATGTGGGTTGCATATGGAATTCTTACATATGTGTGCATATGACATTAATGGCCTTCCTCCCCATCAAATGTTTCCTTTTAGCATGTGGAAACCAGGAGACCTTTTAGGTTCAACTAGTCCTTAGTGGAAACAAATCAATGTAATTTGAATGCATTCACATTCACAGCCAAGAAATTCTATTGGACATACAATTGTATGTTCAAATAACTAGGTGATGAGTTGTGTGATCTGCACAGCGCCAAACAAGGAGTCAGTGATGGGGCTCATAGCATGACCCAGACCCATAACAATAATCCTCAAAGAATCCTTCTGCTTGAGAAGAGAGTAAGCAGGACCACTGTGAATGATATGAAGTTCTCCTGGTACTTTTTGTAATCCACGTATTGTGCATATACTCTGCCCTCAAGAATGTTTTCCCCATCCTTAAGGATCTGAACTGCACTAATGTACCCCACACAGAGTCGCTGCTCAAGACTATGCTGGTACAACAGTGTCGTGGTTTGAAACTACAAGGCTCTTATATCCAAAAAGCATTCATGATGAGGCAGGTCTGGAGGGAAAGTAAACCCACGAAAACCTACACAAAAGAGAGTTCAGTAGCTCATTAGGGTTTGTTCTAGGCTTTGTTTAGGCGAAGGAAAAACAAACACAGGTTTTAACTTAAAGGGGGTGTAAACAGAAGCGTTTTAATAGTGAACACAATTAAGCCCATAAAGCAATCATTTAAAGTTGAACAGGACTGGTCAGAAAGGAGAGAGAGAGAGAGAGAGATGTTAATAAATACATATACATATATATACACACACATACATTCCTTCTCCCCACCAAATCAACATCCCCACTTAAACAAAGGACACACCACGGGGCTACCCTACTGGGGGTGGTGGGGGGGAAGGAGAGTCGCCAGAGGAGTTTTTTAACATCCGGGGTCCAGCCCAGGAACACACTGTCCCAGCAAACTTACACAATTCCTTCTCCCCACCAAATCAACATCCCCACTTAAACAAAGGACACACCACGGGGCTACCCTACTGGGGGTGGTGGGGGGGAAGGAGAGTCGCCAGAGGAGTTTTTTAACATCCGGGGTCCAGCCCAGGAACAAACTGTCCCAGCAAACTTCCACAAAGAGAGTCTTTCCTCTCACCACTGGCAGAAGACTGGATCATATCTTCTCTGTGGGAGTTCATCTATCCCTCCATCGGACAAATGATGACCATTGAGACCCAGCAGGACTTTTCACCGGCTTTGCGGGCGGCGTTCTGTCTCCCACAGCAGCAGTGAATCTCTCAATGTGGGGGCACGGTTGCTCCACGTACCCCTTTTCCAGCCGCTCAAGGCAGACGAGGAAGTGCTTGCGAAAAGAAAAGAAAACATTTACTGCTACGTGGAGGCTGAGCGGCATTCTGTTTCTCTGCATTAAATCTCGGATCCGCGTAAGCTAAACTCAAATGTGTGCACCGGGCATGTTGGAAAACTCTGCTTTTTATGGGCTTATTCACAGAGTTGTGTCTGAATATCTTGACTCCCAATCAGGGAGCAAAGAGGGTTGCAGCTTCTCTTCCTGAAAGTCTGAGAAAACTTTCCTGTGCTTTAGGGGGAAGGAGAAGGGAGAGAACAAAGGCTCATCCCCTGCCAGCGCCATCCTAAGCCATCACACACAGTCACCATTAGAGTGGCTGCATTTTCCAAAGGCATGCAGAGCATGATAGTTTGGACTGTTAAAATTAGACCTAAGCGAATGATTAATGCGGAAGATCTGAAAGTCTCTGAAGTCTGCTGTGAGCATGATTTGTAAGTATGGTGCTTAGATTTTGTCGAAAACATACCAACCTGCCAATTTCATTTCAGAAAGTCAGTGAACTTCATAATCCTCTTAATTCCAACTTCCCTCTGTTTCTGTCCAGCTTTCTTTCAGCTTTTAACATACTGCAGTCTAAGTCATTGTGGAAAGAAACAGAATTACTCAGGCAGCAAATGTCACTTGTGATTGACTCTAATAAGCTTCTCCTCTGAGGAGTCAGTGAGGCCCCCAGGAAGAGTCTGTAGTCCTAGCAGGAACAGGAGCGTGAGTGAGAGAAAGGGCAAGAGGCAGGTGGGATGCTGTTGTGGGGAGATTTATTTACCGATGTGGACAGGACAACAAAAAAACACAACTGGAGTTGTACTTCCAAACCACTCT
The DNA here is from genome assembly GCF_000710305.1 of Buceros rhinoceros silvestris. Taxonomy (NCBI): domain Eukaryota; kingdom Metazoa; phylum Chordata; class Aves; order Bucerotiformes; family Bucerotidae; genus Buceros; species Buceros rhinoceros. Next base: position 18,836 of record NW_010413257.1, on the reverse strand, counting down.
ACACCAGTAGCATCCCAGAGCTCAAAAAGACATTTTCTTATTCACGAAGGCTCTCGACCAGTTCACAGTCTGGATTTGTACGTCCAAATGCCTATAGTCACAGCTGATAATTACAAGGCCAAGCTGCCTTTACTACAGGTCTTGCCAGGGTGTCTTAGTCCTAACTTAAAAGAGTTACCTTTAGATTGGTCAAAGTCACCTACTCTGTAGCATTCTTTATCTGCAATGTCTACTTCAAGGATTAACCCTTTGAAGCAAGAGGCACAAGAGCAGTTAGGGAGTCACCAACCTCTTTGGTCTAAAGTGACTACATGAGCTGGCAGAGGAGCTATCTAGCACCTGCCTACGTCTTTTTCTGGCTAGAGTAGAAGGGCAGTGGCATACTACTTTGTGATGACTGGCAGAGAGGAAACACTGAACCAGGTCTGTGTCTTTTGTGCTCCCTTGTAGTGACTCCAAGAGAGAATCTGATATTGAGAATTTATCGATCTACTCAGAGGGATCAGAAGGAGCACAAAGATGACTGAGTGCAAAATAGGGTTCTTAAATTTTCAAGGCCTGAAAGATCTACTGAGATTTTGCCCATGTATGAAAAGAGGTTTATGTGACTTTACAGTAAAACTCATCGTAAAGCATGTCAAAATTTTGTCTACATTCAAAGTATATTCTGTCCTAATATGCATGGAAAAACTGCAAAAACTTCCCCAAGTGCAATGTTGTTTGCATGAAACTCAGCACTAGATGTGCAGATGACATTCAAGAAGCAACAGAGACGGAGGATTTCATGCTCTGTGGGATCTCTGGCTTTTATAGTCAGTACCAGCTTTGATTTACCCAGAAAAACTGCACATCAATTCTCTCAGGCCGTCAGCAAGTTATCTGGTAATAGGGAAGAGATGGAAAAACAATTTCCCAGATCTTAAAAGGAACAAAGTCACTGCTGGAAGGAGGCCAGATTGGTGAGGAGCAGAGTGAGAGACACAATCAGGTATGCTGCTGTTGCACACCACTATGCCTTCAGGAATTATCAGCACAGCTAGGTTTTCTAAACAGGCTCACACTCTGAAAAGTGCAAGCAATAATCATACAAAGATAAGTCACCAAGGGCCAAACAAAATTCATTAGAGAGAATAAGAAGAAAGTGAAACAGAAACCTGCAGATTGATCATCCTGGAGAACTCAGTTAAATCCAAGGAGGTCTCTAGAGTTTTCTACATTAGTATTCAAAAGTCATTAGTTTGAGACTTCTAGCTTTGTGAAATGATTAATACCTGCAGGCAAGACAGAGAAGGCATTGCAGCAAAAGACAACATATACCTCTAAAGTATATACCTCAACTTCCTTTTAAGGAGCAGAGAGTTAAGACTGGAGAGAGACAGTGAACAAGTATCATCTGCCAGGACTTCAGAAATCCACACCGTGAATGGGTTTTGTTTCCTGCAGTAAAACAAAGTGCTCTAAATGGGTTAAAAACTTAAGGTTACTATATTGGACAGAACAGTTTCATGGAGGTAGGAATCCAGTGACCACAGTCACGGTTTTACCAAGATGTCTGGGCTGCAGCCACAAGATGCAAATACTCCGTGAAAGCCCTGTGCAACACAAGGCTGAGCCCCACTCCTCTTCCAGCAGAGGGAGGAAAGTAACGTAATCTTTTTCTTGTCTTCACTGCACCAAAGCCGGTGCTGCCCTTCAGTTTGCACAGATCCTATTTCAATGGTATATGAGTCAACACTTACACTGTACTTGCACTTAGAGTGCAAGTCATCAAAAAGGATTGGGCCTGAGTTCTCTGTGAAGGATATGAAGCATCTCCCTGAAGAGAAGATGTTAAAGACCCATAAGATAAAAACCAAACCAGGATTTTTAGTTAAGATAAAGAATGACTTACCTTCTGGCACAGTACAGCAAACTGTACTGCTCATTGGGGTATGTCTATGCAAACAATGTCTTTGCTTCTTCTCAGACTCTCAGGCTAATTACTGTGTCAAATACCTGCGGTCTCCTTAGGTGAAATACACACATAAAGAGAGACAAAGGTTCATTAAAAGATATGGGTCATTTAGGTCACATGTAGGTAAAGCTTTCATCCAAATAACTAATTTTTCACTGCCCTACAAAACTAAAACACCACCATTAAAATTGAGCATGCTTTGCATTGATGTAAATATATATTGTTCCAGCTTTTCTTTTTCCATATGTATCTAACATATAACAATCATTCATTATGTTTTTGATGCTGGTAAGGCTATGAAGAGTTAAACGCACAGTTCTGTCCTCTTACTCAAGAGTACCAAGAACGTGGCTCCTTTTCTTCTTGTGTGCAAGATCTTTTCCCAGCCTGACCATCACAAGTGTCATCTGTCTCAGCACACTTTCCTCACCCCTATTTAAGATGTACTACACATTAATGACATAAGCCCCTTCACACACGTACTGAAATGTTTTATGAAGGAAGGAGGTACAATACCATTACTGGGGAAAATTACATAATACATTCTCCATAAATCATTTCAAAACCAATTGCCATAGCTGTGAACCTGTCTTAATTTTGTGGATTAATCTTAATCCTGTAATACAAATGCCATCCTGCAGCCTGTAACACAAACTATCAGCACTTACGTGACCTGAGCAGAACATTTAGCATTGCAAACTACAATATGTAATTAACTGGCTATATGCACATGCATTAGACCGATGTCTGCCAAATTACATACTGTGGTTTGCCCTTTAGTGCCTTAAGTATAAATATAAGTAAAAATAATCAACACCCCATTTTGGCATGAAATTGGTTTTCAAGGTATGACATTTTCACACATAAAGCTTCATTCGTGTATTACACTGAAATCACCTCAACAGCTGCACAGTATGAGATTGATTTATTTTGTAGATGAAAAAGACAAACTTAGAATCAACAAATAAGGTTCTGTCCCTCCAGAAAGACTCCGTGTCAGCCGTTACTATTCTTACCAACACTAAAGATTTCTCCTCATACCCACCCAGTTATGGAAATACACTCTCAGGGAAGGAAAAGGCCAGGTGAGAACAAACAGACAAACAGAAAGAAGAGGTTTTTTAAGCAGATGAGGTAACAAGGAAGGTTTCAACTTTTTTTGTAGCACAAGCTGCTGTCAGAGTAACCAGATTTCCCCAAGAGGTTCCCAGCCACCCCTGGAAGAATTAATAGTCGCAGTCAGCTGTGCTGCTCCTGGCACAGCTGGTCCAGGTTAAAGAGGTTTCTCCCCAGCTGCTTCTCCCTCCTACACATCACAAGCTATTGCCTCAGCAAAACATCACACATGATCATTCCCTATCTCAGTTCAACCAGATTTGAGCATAAAGGAAGTACTCTACCAAACCTCTTTTACCAGTCTGGTCATAAATTATGCTTTTACAACAAACTCTTGTTACAGCTAAGCAGGCAGGCTTGATCACTCCCAGACACCACAGCAAATTTCAGGGTATTCTGCACCTACCTTCAAGGGCTCTGTCTTTTGTTAAAACTATTTCCAGTGCTTCAGGGAACACCAGGCCAATGTCTAAGACAAGATTCATGCCATGTCACGCAGGGATCCTTAAAAGTAAAACATAAGCTAAGATTCCAAGTCATAATCTAAAGCATCTCTTGCTGACACGATGCTCAAACAAGGGAGAGGGGCAAAAGAAATCTGATGGTTTTGTGGATTTTCCCCCTCAAAGTGAAGAGGCTGAGCATTTTAAGATTTATAGCTCTCCGTTAGTGCTCCTTTCTCCCTCTTCCAACACAGGAGCCCAGGTCTGAACACGTATAAGTTCACCCACGTGTAGAGAGCACTCTGCAGTCTCGTGGGCGAGCAGAAGAAACTGCTTGCCTTTACGGTGCCATGAGTTTGCTGCAGACTAAAGATGCAGAATAATTTAAAAGTTTCTTTTTAAAGAATGTGGATGCATTTTTCTCTTTTTCACTTTCCCAGTAACATATCAGCATGAATTGAAAGCTGCTTCATGGGAAGGGAAGGCATGAACCCGTCAAGCTTTACGCAGGAAGACATCAGGTTTGCACATAGATTTTAGGTGCCTAACCTTCGCAGCCCAGTCTCAGCTATAACCAGTGTCCTCTGGACACAGCCGAGTTGATACAGAAGGTCTGATGATAGCACCAGTTGCAGGAACATGCCAGTTAGTCTGGTATCTAATCCAGCGTATGACACCCAACTGTTTATCCCTTTCATAAACCCTTCTGCCCATTTTCTCAGTTCCCATTTGTACAACAGAATAAAGCAGTGATCTACGTATTTCCATTACAGAATCCTCACAGATCCTGCTAGGGATGCAAGGGCTTGACGGCAATACTTATGGGTCAGGGAAATTAAACCCTGCTTCCCAACCCTTTACATACCTGGAATGAGTGGGAAATTTTGCCTGTGGGTGTTCTGGAACATAAACTGTTAAATATCGTGAGGTGTAGCAGTTTCTTAAGATGCAGCTATGGAATTTTTTATTCTTGCTTTTGAAATAAAATTGTTGTGGTGCCTCAGAAAACCTTCATATATCTATCAATGACATTGGGAAGAAATTATTAGCCTTCTGTGCAGTACCAATTCTCCATTAAATTGACCACTAAGTGGGAAAATCCTTATGCTGGGCAACAGGGAAATTTCCACAGATGTCAGGTTGCTCATTGAAGTACTCCAAAGATCTTCTGTGAAGCAAATGCAGTCAGCAGCCTGAGTTTCTTACACAACTAGTGACACAATGAACACGAAACAATGAAAGAGGGTTTTGTGTTTTCCAGCCCATAAAGTTTCTGTTTGAAAGGCCTCATTCAAAACGGAAATGTAACTAGCAGACTTAGTCTGTGGCAGGGATTCTCTTGTAACCTGTTTAGCGGTCTATTACTAAGGGCTTTGCTAGCTACTCCATGAAATATAAATTTTAGTGCATCTTTTAGTGTCAGCAAGGGTAAAGTCTTTTTGTTTTACAAGACCCCTGAGGTTCCTATGACAAATTTCCAATAACATGGTTTATGGCTGGCCATTATCATCATTTCATATGACAGATCAGAGATGATCCCTCCTGCTGCTTACTCATAATTCTGCTCTCTTGTTCTCGGTTGCTTTAACCCCAGTTTGTTTCTACAGAAACAGAAACCATCCCACTTCCTGCAGAGTGAGAAGTCTCCTTTGCTGCTTTCAGAAACAGCTCTGTGACCTTCCTAGCCCAGGTGATGAGAAGAATTTACCGGCTTCTCTCTCTGGAAGAGAATTTACCAATGTCTGTTTCACAGTGTCATGGCCATTTCCCGCTATGCTAACTGCAGCCTGGACTCCTTCTACTGTTGAGACCTCACAAAATGCACGAGTTTAACTGCCCTACAGCTCATGTTTTGAGACTTTCTGCGCACACTGGTCCCAACTGCTCTCCCTACCTGAAAAAAAAGCTTCATTTCAGGTGGGATGTTCCTTTCCCACTACTGCCAGGAAAGTACTCCTTACAACACATCATGCCTAAACGGAAAGCTCTCACATCCTTGCAGCTGCATGAAAGCATTTGGCTGGTGAATGGTGGCCATCTCCACCTCCTCCAGCTTTCTTCCCAGTGTTCCCCACGTATTTCTGATCTCAGAACCATAAAGACACTGAATAACAGAGCGATGAAACAGTTGGGTGGGAAGGGACCTCTGGAGGGCATGTGGTTCAGCCCTCTCAAAGTAGCACCAACTTTGGAGACGGATACATGTTAGGGGAATGTCCTGGTTTGAGATAAACAGGGCTGGTTTGTTTGTGATGGGCATATCAAGCAGCCAATTAGAGTATTCCTGCCCTGCACATCAGCACATCTCACTGGCTGTGGAGCTTTAGGCAGTACAGTGTTTCTTTATGCACAGCCTGCAGAAAGAAACCCTATTCCTTTTTTACCTTTCGCCTGGGACAAGCTGCTACACTTCTTCGCTCACTGCTGCCTGCCGCGATCCCTACCACTGCTTTTGCCCAGGAGCCACCCCACACCGCTGCTGCAGCTGGTAACACCTGTGGCTCTGCTGCTGGACCGACACATCCAGACCACTGC
>NW_010413257.1:0-12768 GCF_000710305.1 Buceros rhinoceros silvestris | reverse complement strand
CGTTGTCCTGTCTCCGGCCCCGACCCTCCCAGACCACTGCCGATGCCGCCTCGGCCCCTGCACGCGGACCATTGCTTCCCAGCCCCGGCGGGCCCCAGTCCGGGCCCTGGCCATGCCACGTGCCCCTGCCATTGAACTGACTGGTGGGATTTTTGCCTATCACTTTTGTATCATCACCCATGGTTTAACCCTTGCCTCACAAGGTCGCGGGTCCTTTACATATAGTTGTTAATCTCCTGTTTGTTTTCTGTATATAACATCTTTCTGTTGTTATTAGAACCGTTTTAGGTTCCCAAACTTAACAGAGGCCTTGCCAACTTTTTTTCTTTTCCGTCTTATCTCTCTCCTTAACCCTTTCTCCTGGAACAGGGGGAGGGGGTGACTGAAGAGAGAATCCATCACGTGATTGGCCAAGCCTCAGCCAACCGGTGACAGGGAAAAGAGAGAGGGGGAAAAAGCTGTAGAGAAAAAAGGTTGTGGAGAGACACACGCAACAAGCACAGAGAAAAAGCTCACTTCCATTCCTGTTCCTAGAGACCTCTAAGAAACAAAAAGTTTAACTAGAAGAGCAAGAAAAATTTCAAATATCACTAGTATTTTTATTAGCTCAAATTTTCTGACAGTGTCTTGTAACTTCTGGCCTGACAGCCAGTCAGGCAGAACCCTTCCCATTCCCATAGCAGATGCTTTTCTTCTCAAACACATGTTTAAGATTCACAGCACCGCTTCTGCTTAAACATAGACAGCTTCTAGAAACCACCACTGACTTTCCCCAAGGCCCCACTGCTGTTTTTCCCCTCTGGCAAGGTGTAAGTTCATGGCTGCCTCTTGCGTGTCCTTTAATGTATCGTCTTACAAAGACAGCTGTGAAGCTCGAGATTTCAGTTTGTATATGCCAGATTCACCACACAAGGCAGAAAAGAGCACTGCATGCTCTTGTTCACAGAGCAGAATGGGAAAGCTAAGGTGAGAAAAACACTTAAAGACAAAGAGACACAGATACTTCGGCTCAAGTTCGCGGGGCTGACTGCCGTCCATGTAGCATTCCAAAGCATGGACCGTTCCAAATTTGAATCAGTCTAATATGAACCTACTAACTAGCTTAATGAGTTGAGAATTAGATTAAACCTGGTATTCTCTGGATTTCTGTATTTTTGTTGGGATTTTAGGTGTATTCTCCACTTAAAGAGAATTATTTTCTTATTTGCTTTTTCTTAAAGATTTAGTTTTCTTTAGAACCAATGTGTGTCTGTCAATTCAAAGTTCATTAACGAGTCTGTAGTTACTGGGGAAAGCTGTGAACAAACAGCTAGTTATACCTGATTGCATAAAACAAAAGACAAACAACTTTAAACTGAACATGTTTTGTAGTTCTCACTAAGTGTCAAACTAGAAAAAATGCCTGAGACTGATCTACTGCAACACTACGACTATTCCAAATGAAGGCCTTCTCATCAGGGCAATGTTATCAATGTTATCAATGCAACTGTTTTCCTGGAGTAATACTGGAGAGGGGGCCTTCACCCACAGCGTGGCTTACACCTCTTCAGCTGGAAATTCAACAAGTAACTTTCTAGTTCACTACAAAGTCCTCAGGCCTAGATAGATTGCTTACATACACATCTTCTGATAAAACTCTTATTTAAAAATGTTAATTATGATTACTAATGATACTTCAACAGAGAACACCACGTCTGTAGAACAAATATGGTAATAATTTGCCCTGTTTGGGCCTGTCCAGAGAAAATGGTTTTCTTCCTTGCCCAGATATTCTTCATTATCCTTTAAGTCAAAGTACAGCGATCTGATTTGTGATCGAAATCCACCTGGAGATTTTTTTTCATTGTGAAAGGTTTTTTGAGGTGAGACCTGGTGGTTACATTCTGTACATAGGAATATTTGGTAGTCAGAAAGACAAAGGCAATGGTTTCCTTTTCCCCAAGATTACTAAGAAGCATTTAACTTAAAGAAAATGCAACCTGCAAAAACCCAAGCCCCTTTGGAATACCTCTTCAAATTAATTTTACTTGGTTTATTCAATAAGAGCCTTCTAAATACAAACTAAAAAAGGAAGTGAAGTTTACAGATTTGGATATCCAAACTTATTCTCCTGTAAAAGGCTAATTTCTAAATTCTTTTGGTAAGAAACATATAGAAATTGTGATCTAACAGTAGTGCCAAACAAAGCCTGGGGATTAAGTTGTTTTCCTTTCCCCTCTTACATGAATAAATATTAGCCATCCAGTATACTCCTGTTCAGCATATATGCTCTCTCACTTCTTAATAACAAGATACCAATTAAAAATAAAAGTCAATGGGAGTCAAGAATCTCCCTGCGTCTAAACTGGTGAGGCGGTGCAGGATCACTCAGGTTAACCTGGGTTTGGAGCTTTGATACCCCTAAGTGTTGGGCAAGATCAGATGGCATATGTGATAATTAAAAAACATTAGAAGGAGGGCTTCACATTTTTGTATTTTGCAAAAGTTTTAATGACTCCCAGGGCATTAGAACATAGCATATATCTTGTTGAGAGACTATGAACCCAGTGTTACTACAAAATAATTGTTTGATTAGACTGTGAGGATGGGTGAATAGGGAGAAGGGGTTTTAATATTCATTTTGCGTTGTCTGAATAGCCTAAGGGAAATATAATTTAATTAGGTCTATGTATATTTTTAAGAGATGACATGTTCATAGCTAAAGAAGAAAATGTTTGTGTTCTCAGGCAGTTAAGCAAGAAGAGAGATGACCTTCAGGATGCTTTCACCAAAATAAATAAATAAATTAAAAGGACCAAAAAGCTGATTTCCTAAAGGCAGTTGAGATCTGTCTGAATTAATTATACAGTGAATAGCAGTTGCAAATGCAAAATAAGAAGATAATGTCCTGGAATTAAAGAATATGCAGACAATGGGCACCGGAAAATTGATTATGCTGGCTCAAATGCTTTGAGGTAATACTGAGAATTATGACTTCTACTAGAAATTTTGACAAAGCACTTTGGGATTTATTTATATGCATTTGTATGTTTAAAAATGCCTTCAAATTGGCACTGAGACCCTGCTGTGGAAGTAGCTGATACTCATACTATTTTCTTCTCATGCTAGTAGAACACCTTGATGGAGTTGACAGGAGAATAATGCTGAGCATAAAGCAGATTCCTAGCAAGATCACAGCCTTGTGGAAAAGCAACCACAAAGAGTAAGGTGTGAAGGATCAGGGTTTAAAATTCATGGACACATGTGTCTGCCCAGTGGCTTAGAGAAACACCACCCTGGCATTCCCAAATGAACCACAGAGACCTGAAGTCCCCTGGGGGGGAAGGAAAAAAACAAAAACAAACAAACAAACAAAAAAAACCAAAAAAAAAAAAAAACCAAAACACACACACACACACACAAAAAAAGGGAAACAAAATAACCACCAAAAACTCAAACAACCAGTTCTCAGAGAGAGAGATATCTTCCTGTGAAAAAGTGGTGAAAACCTAAAGACAACCTGTTAATTAGCTGAGAGGACACAACCGAAGATTGTTTACAGAAAGACAAAGGGAGGATGCTCAGGAAAAGTGGTTTTATTTAAAAGTATATACATGCATGTACATATGTATATATGATGAAAATAAAAATATGGAGTTGGGAGGAGAATGAAACACTGGCAGTTATGTATTCCTGCGCAGAAGATAAATGCAAGAAAGAAGATGGATATTTGTATGTCTCCTCAATATATTTTGCTGTGAATATTTTGAAGGGCATAGATTTCTGTAATGAAAATTTAGAGATGTTTTACTGGTTTTGTAGGGCAGAGGTCACTAAATAATGTGCTGGAAACTAAAAACAGGTCTTTTTCTGGATGTCTTTGATATTTGAAACAAATAATTGTGTTGCCACATTACTACAAAGATGTCTTAACAAAGGTAGTGGGCAGCTTGTTTTCATTTGTTTACACTGCCAAAACTTACAAATATTGATTTCTTGATGAAGGTGATGATCATATATCACATCTCCCTGTAGTTCTTGATCTAATGGCAATGATTCTTTACACTCATCCAAGGTCCCCATCTTGACAGACACCTTAGTACCTGTAGAGGCTTCTGGACCGTCTTGGATAACCCACTGAATTAAGTCAACTGCAAATAAAGAAAACTTGCAGTTTCGTTTATATCACTTGCCAAAGTTAATTCTCTGCAGACTACTCTTCCACACACATGTACATGAACACAAACATTTTTCTGATGTCACAAGAAAGGGATGTTTGAGGATGCTGTGAGGTGATGGCTCCAGGTCCAGACTAGTTTTCTTATGAAGGAAAGACAGGGAACCTAAAAATACCTCATTCCTTACTAATCAACTTCACCTCTAAACTTCAGATCTGTACATCATGGTCTTGTCTTTACTCCTAGAGTCTCTTGGACAGGCTTCTCCAACATGACATCCATGGTGTCTCTTGAGCTCATTCAGTCTGTCATCATCATCCGAAAGCCACTTCCTGCATCAGCTTGTACCAGGCATTACACATGGCTGTACGTGTGTCTCCTTGAAAGACATTGTCTCCACCACATACACTTTCCTACCTAGCCAGTGTTTTGCACAGATATGCTGGGATGCCACAGTGGTGCATCTTCAGGGACTTCGCACCTACAGCTTTTTTGCACAAGCTGATATTTCTGGCTGGAACAGAAAAAATGCGAATTTTGTCTCGTTTCTGCCTTTCTCCAGTTATGCTGCAATGGCTGCATAGAAGCAGAAACATGCAGTCATAGCTTCTTCTTGGTTTTGATGCCATCATCTGCCCCAGTTCATGGTATTTTGCTTCACAAACAGAACTAGCCAATTTTTACTTACTAAAACCCTGTATAAACACCGCAGTTTCTACTCCTTGTATTTGTGGGAATAAAAAACATCAAAGTCTCAGAAATTAAGCCTTTTGGAAGTTTTGCAGCTTCTGGGAGGCACTGCAGGGTTTTTTTATCCCAATCCCGTCTACAGAGATGCATGATTATTAAATGCTTGACCTCAACAACAAAGTTGCAAAGCACTGCAAAGTCCTGCCTAGCACTAGTGCTCTGAAAAGCCTCATGTTAGCTGTTCAGAAAGCGAGCTATATTGCTGAATCCCTTGCAGTCCCCTTTGACAGATGACCCTTCTGATATTTTTGCCAGCCTTTCTTGTATTCCTACAGGAGCAGAAGAGACTGGTTTTATATATAGCTGAATCTTGACTGTACTAACATAGAGCAGTCATGATCTGCCGGAAAAACTCGTGACATTTCCCTGCCTTGGTAGCAATTTGAATTACAAATTCAGATAAAGAAGCCTGTTGTCTCTGGTTTAGAATTTTATTTGCGTTGAAGAGGCAACTTCAGGAATGAAGTATGCATATAAAATAGAAAGCAAGGAGAGGAAAACTGGAGGTTGATCAAGATGCAAGTTGAATATATATAGATATATATATCACTTCCAATCAACTGCTTTGCCTTAGTGTGTTTGCCATGGCATATCAGGCCTCTGAAACATATTGGCATGCTGCAATGATCAGCTCACTAAGCTGTGCAGGAGGTGCCTTTGCTGCCCTTTGGCCGTAGCCTGCCCCTCAGTCTGCCCCAGGACCTCCTGGAGATGGACTGTTCAGCAGATGCAGCACACACACCACAGACAGCAGGTAAGTCTGGCGATCATTTCACAGATACAAGTGTTGCTATACCCACTTCTGTCACAATTTGGGAAAGGATTTGGATTTTTTTCTAATATCCGTGAAATTCTCTTTTCCTTAAGGGGGAATGGGAGAGCAGCAGAAGAACCAGACCAGATTTTTTTGGCTGTTGTTACAGCCTCTTTCTCCCAGCAGGCAGCAAAAGAAATGGCTAAGAGCTCTCCACGTGGGCAGAGTAAAAGCCGTCATTTTGATTTTTCACACAGCTCAAAATGCTCAGCAAAATGCACAGCTTCCCTGCTGCTAATCTCTCCCACCACTCCCCACCATTGAATAAAGCCTGCTGACATCCTTACTAATGACAATGACTTTCTGGCCAAGCAAGAGATTGGTCACAGTCTCATGCACACCAGGGAACCTGTGAGAGGGGCCCCAACAAATCCAGAGAAGAAGTAACTCCATCAGGAGTGATAAATCCTGCCACATCCACTACTATTCCAGGCTTTCCATATTCAGAAAAGGGCAGCAGCAGAATCCTGTAAGGAGACAGAGACTCTTCAGAAGAGGACTTCAGAAAAACAGTCCTTAGAGGACTCCTTAGAAGACAAGTGCATCATTGCTTCTTCCTCTACCACCACCGGAGTTACTTCTGCATGGCTGGATCTCACACAGTGGTTACATGAGCAAAGTCAGCAAGCCAGCACCAGTGAGCTGACCCGCTAGGACAAATCATGGAGTCATAGTAACCCAAGATCCTTCGGTCTCTCAACATACCTGATAAAACACGTATCAGGTTCATTGCTCACTCCCTGCTCCATGCAGCTGCCAAGGAAAATGTCTCTTACAGTCATTCGTTGTCTAACACATGGCTGCACAGCAGGACCTCCTTTGAAAAACAACACAATCCTCACCACAGACAGGTATTAATTTCATTAAAGGCAGATAGAAGAGGAGAACAAACCTTGCAGTCTGTGGGATATGCTTCACATGGGAAGAGTTACATCCCATGTGCACAGTGCGTTCACCTTCCTCCACAAAACAGGCTCCGGTATAAAGGATCAGGATGTTTTTGTTCAGATTTCCCTGGAAACAATACCTTTCCAAATAAATTGTATGCTGCATTACATTTTTTTCCGTTGAGAAGGGGGAGACAATAAATCTACAAACAAACCAAGAGCACAACTGAAAATGAAATCAGAAGGAGAGCAGGGAATGCTCATAACAAAAGAACATCCCTTTGAAGCCACCTTCACACACATACTTTTCCCTCCAGCTGAAGCCATTTTGCAGAGCTTTATTAAAAGAGCATCTCTGCAGAGGAATTACTTAAAACAAAGAAGTTACAGGTTTTCTAGAACCAATGAAAACAAAACCACTGGAAACAAGAGCAGTGTTCTTTCCTAGATAGGAATTCTTTAAGTCCTTTCTCATCTTCATCCATCGCTGGGATGAGATCGATCAGACCTCAGCAGAGGACTGTGGTGATGCTGCCAGCTGACTTGGAAACGCACTGGCCAGTCAACAAACTAGTTAAACAACCGAAGATATTGCTGCTAATGCCCTGCAACCCTGAACCAGGAGGCAGCAAACATCCTTTTTGAAGTGGGTAATGGGGCCACAGTGAAAAAACGCTTCAGTGACAATTTTGTGTTGTTCACTTTGGGCAGCATTTCAGCAACTAGAACAGGAGGAGGAGTGGGAGGAGATGAGGTCCCTTGTGGGCAGCTTTCTGCCTATGGGAATAAAGCAGAGCAGATGCAACCCTTGTATGCAGCTGATCACATTTCCTGGCACGCTGAGACATTTGCATTGCAAATTTATGGCTCTTCGTTGTTCAGGCTTTTTTTTTTTTTTTTAATTGAACTCTCAATTCTGGGGAAGTTTTTTACTATTTTTTGTATAAACTATATAACAGGCAGCAATGAAATGCAGTTATACTGAAGAAAAAAAAATATACATACATACCTCTGCTTCCAAACATCAGTAAAAATTACATTTAGTATCTCATAGGGTAACTTCTGCAGGTTTCCTTGCTTTGTGAGACTGTGCGTGAAAGAATTTTACCTGGTTTCTCCAATTATTAAGTGTTCTACCAGGCGCTGATAGCTATGGCATTGGCTCTCCATAAACTAAATGCCTTCAAGAACTCTAGGAACAATGAGAGGATTTCAGCAGAAGAGGACTTAATTCACTGTCTCTTAGTCTTTGTAGGCTCTTTCAAAAAAATTAGTTTTGTTTGGCAATCAGCACTTTCTCTCAGCTTGACATCCAGGTGCCAAACATCAAAACTGTCCTTTTCCATACCAAAGCAAAGTCCTAACCCCACAATAAGTGTATCAATAAACCTGTATTCTTGGAAGCTGGGTCCACTCCTGTATACTATGTGACATCTGAAAGACAACTCAACAAGCCGGCATGAAAGCCTGTTTTAGTGCCTTCACAGTTAAAAAACATAGTATCAGTTCCAGTTGTGCATTTGATCAGAGATTTACAGCTTGAATTATCCTTCCCAAAACTGTCTGTCCAAAAGCAATGTGAATAAGAAGAAAACATGACTTTTTTTAACATTTGTCATCTGTAGTTTTAGTGTAAGTTTTGGTGAACAGGTACTTGGATATCTAGGGGAAAATGAACGCTTGCTGAAGGCCGGAGCTGTGTCATAGTGGGGTCAGTTAGCATTACTGTTGTGTGCTCTATCATGGGTGTGACGGGCAAAATATAAAATATACCAGCTACTTCTTATCCACCATATTGAACAGGTAGTGTGAACTGCGAGTGATCTGAAACCATTTCTAGTTTATTAGGGCCATTAGGATCCAATAGAGAAGTGGGCAGGCTGAGCCCATAAGATGAACTGCTTAGCAGGTCTGTTGGAGCAGTTTGAAGACCTTCTGCATCATTTCTTGGAAGTGTGAAGAGAGTCCCCCTGAGTGAGACCCTGGTCCTTGAGATGTTTGTGCCACACGTACAGCCTGGGGTATGGGAATGGACTTGGGATAGGAAAAGATCCAAAAAGAGGAAAGTGGTTTGGTAAGGCAATTCAGAGTTTCATTTAGCGTTGTCTAGAATTGCTTGATTGCAGTAGGTACATCTGCCTTAACTTTCCCTGGGGGTGAAAACAGACTTCTTTTCTCAGAAGTCTCAAGTCAGAGCAGACCCGTGGGTTTGCTGTTGACAAGGAGCTCTCCTATCGGAAGAACATACCGAAAATATCCTAGGCCAAAGAGCTTCTGACAAGAGCAACAAAAGAAAGAAAGAAAGAAAGAAAGAAAGAAAAGAAAGAAAGAAAAGAAAGAAAGAAAGAAAGAAAGAAAGAAAGAAAGAAAGAAAGAAAGAAAGAAAGAAAGAAAGAAAGAAAGAAAGAAAGAAAGAAAGAAATAGAAATTTAAAAAACCCACAGAGCAGCTAGCTATGGTTCAACATGAATAACAGATGCATCAAAACTGAACTCTAAATCTGACGTTAATGTTCAATGCAACACCCATTACTGTAAACATTTTTTTTTGTTCTGCTAAATTGGGATACTGCATCTTTGAAAGAAAATCTCTGTTTGCTGGAATTTCTGGCATTCTGCAAGAGCTCCTTCTAAAAGGTAGCTGATTCCAACATCCTTTGGAAAAAGATTAAGGGATCAGAGAGCAAAACCATCACAACCTCTGTAATCTTATAACTAAATCCCTTTACCCTAAATAACAAGCTTTCTACACTAAGCCTGGCTTGTCTGACATCTACTCATGAAAGCTAGAGTCTTGAGCTACTTTAAATCTTGTAAGCAGAAGAAAACATATTATTCTTATATTTTCCCTTTATTCAATGCCTCCAGACAATCTCTGGGACAGCACTGCACATGACTGGCTTCAGACAATTTAACCAGGCAATTACTCATTTTCCCACAGTTCTCTGGCTGACAGTGCTCTGGCTGGCAGAAAATAAATGCTTCATTGGGGTAGACAAAGGGGGAGAAGAGAAAAGTAAGAAGGAAAACAGGTAATTTTTCCAGATAAGGTTAATTCTCCCAGCTATATTTTATGTGGGTCGTCTTCTCTACTACCTCCTTTCGCATGCCATTAATGTCTGCAGCAGAAGACAGGATGCTTACAGATGCTTATGCTATATGGACATAGTTTTCACTCTTTTCCACTGAGAATAATTCTGGCTCCAAACCTGAATGAATGAATATGCCTCATTCATTGTAGCACATAAGAGGGTTAAGACCCGTTGCAGGCACAGCTGTAATAAATACTATTCTTGAACAGGAGTATCAGGATTGTAGAAGTACAGTATGTAACTGTAGCAACATGTCTCTTACATCTGCGTAGACAACCACTAAAGCTATTTGTTTATGGACGACCAAAAATATCAGTTCTTGCCTTGAGCAAAACGAGCACATTGAGCTGAAAGGAAGCTAAGTAAGCAAACCGATTTCTGCTACTTGTCTTTGTAAAAGTTACGAGCCCAACACACCCATTGTATCTTGATGAGATTTGACTGGTTGCAAAAGAGTTAATCTTGCTTTACAATGGCATAAGTGATAATGATCCCAGGAGTTTTCATAAAAGCTGGTGATCTGAATTCTGCACATTTTTGTATTACACAGCTGGGACACTCCCAACTGCAATATATCCTAGGCTTTTTATTCCACCTAAGATACCTCCGACAATCTAAAACTGCTCTGAATTGCCCTGATATGAATTTATTTACCAAGAATATAATTTATTTATTCTATGAAATACCCAAGATATAGAAATAACAAAATATTCTCATATAATAATGTTTCCATAAGACCTATTTAAAATTAAATTAGTAATGCTGGTAAAATGCTCTAGTTATTAAATAAATATAATTTGTGGAACCAAGAGAAATGCTAGACAAGGACCAGTTGCTTAGCCTTACCTTTGGCCTGGCCTCGTATATGTAATCTACCTGTCCCTAATGTGGTGTCCTGTGAGGAGACGCAACAAGTAATTCAAGCCACATTGCACCATATTTGTCTTTCATACCCCAGGCTCAATTTTCAAAGCTGTCATGAAGTATACATATATATAAATATATATGCTATACATATATATAAATGTGTGTGTGTGCATGTGTGTGTGTGTGTGTGTGTGTGTGTGTGTGAATAAATAACACAATGAGCACAGAAAACTGTGTAAGGACACCCTGGCTTTCACACAATCAAAGGCAATGGTACCCTTGAAAACTAAATCACATGCTTCAGTACTTTCATGATTGGATGCCCTTACCTCCCCACAATGCTTGAAGCGGAAATAGACATCTCTTCCTGTCACACAAACAGATTCAGAGCCTTAATTAACACTGGAAAGTTTGTTAAGCCAAAGGGCTAATTATAAATGCAGCACAAATCATTCACACCCTTTCACTGCCTTTCCCACCAGCTGGACAGTCCATTCCAGCAGAAACTGCTTTTGAAGCTGACACAAATCTGACACTCGGCAAAACACAGTAGTAAAGCTGCTTGTTCACTGTAGTGAGTTTCCTACAGAAACAACTTCATCCTCCCCGGCCCATCCCCCTTTTAGGATTTTTCAAAGTCTGAAGAGAACAAAGAGGTCTATGACCCAGCAGAATCAATGCGGTGAGAGGAAGGCTGCCCACACCTGTGTCCCATGAGTACAGAAATTACTCCAAAGCAGCATCCACACTCCCCTTTTAGGATTTTTCAAAGTCTGAAGAGAACAAAGAGGTCTATGACCCAGCAGAATCAATGCGGTGAGAGGAAGGCTGCCCACACCTGTGTCCCATGAGTACAGAAATTACTCCAAAGCAGCATCCACACTGCTCTACACAGAGCAAATCCTATGCAAGGGGGAAATCTGAAGAGAGTTAAGCTCCCCATTCTTTTTTGTCACTCACAGTTAGTGCCACCAATTTTCTACAGGTTCTTTTACTCTTTTATAAATTAAGACTTTTTATTTCCATCCTTTTATTTCCAGAATCTCAGATTCTTCAGTGATCAAAAGTTTTTGGATTTTCAGAGTGTAATTTCACTACTGTTCTTTTTGTTTGTTTGTTTGTTTAACTTCATTCTCTCTGTGTAAGTGCTGGGGAGTTATTTGCTGGTCTCAAGACACACCTGTTTTCTTGACGCCTTAGCAGAAGCTAGGCATAGCAGGGACCCCCAAACACCAAATGAGCAAAGCCCGTAAACAGTGGTACAGCATGGGAAACACTGACTAAAAAGTAAGGAGAAGAGCTGTGAACGTCTGGCATCACAGGCAGTGCTCTGAATACTCCACATTGGTATTACTTGTACGCAGAGTGGTGATTGCTTAACATTCTCCACAGCCTCCTCCCATTTAAAAACCCAAGGGTAGTGGAGTGCTTTTGTCGAACCTTTCCGGGCTGACACTCCCCATGCAAAGGAGCATTGTTATAGGTAGCTGACCATCCTTCCTCTGCTCACTGATGGTATCATTCTACTCTTCTAAAAAGTAAAAAGTACCTCTGCAGCCTTCTTTAGGAATGGAGAGAAGATACAGAGTGGATGGAAACAGCTCTTCTCACCTCAAGGCTCTTTTTCTGCTGGTAGAATAGGAGAGGGAGATGTTACAGCTGCCCCAGACCCCTTTCCCTGCAGCTCCCAGTCCCAGCTGTGTTGTGCGGTGCTCTCAACTCATATGCAACTGCATCACAGAGGAGAACCTGCTGGGAAGGTAAGTGTCATCACAGAGCCATCCTTCAGCTAGACCAGACGAACAAGCTGGGCATACAACCCAGCTACCTTTCAGCTGCCTCCTGTGACTACCACAGATCCTGCCTGCAGGGAAATTATGCAGACAAGCCTGAGAGGGAACACAACAATGATTTTTTATATATATATGTAACATTTGTTTAATTATAACAAGCATTTGTTAAATAGACTGAATCTGAAAAGGGAGACAGAGAAGGGAATCAGCAGATGTTGTGAGATTTTTATCCATTTATTAATTTATCTATTTGTTTGACATACTAACTGAAAGTTGAAATCTCTTATGCACTTTGCCAGGAGCTGCACTTGTTTTGTATTTGGCATACATAATTTTGCCATTGGTTTCCAACTCTTGACTTGGGAGAACTGTCAATAGATGTGTCCCGGTTTGAGCTAAACTTCCTGGT
>NW_010413256.1:1144-2189 GCF_000710305.1 Buceros rhinoceros silvestris | reverse complement strand
ACCCCCGGCCTTTGCAGCTCCCGTCGAGCCCGGTGTCCAGCGGCAACCCGGGGCCTTTCTGTGCCCCCTGTGTGTCCCAGTGCCCGGGTTTGTTCCTCTGCAGGGACTTGGCATGTCAGCTTGTTGAATCAGAGGCTGGTTTTGCTTGGGAGGGGGCTTTCAGGCTGCTTTGGCTTGGGAGGGACCTTCGAGATGGTCTCGTTCGATGCCCTGCCACGGGCAGGGACACCTTCCACTAGAGCAGGTGGCTCAAAGCCCCCCAGGGTCCAAGCTGGCCTTGAGCACTGCCAGCGGTGGGACATGCCCAGCCTCTCGGGGCAACCTGTTCCAGTGCCCCCACACCCTCACGGGGCAGAATTTCCTCCTTAGCTCCCACCTAAATCTCCCTGTGGCAACTGCAGCTGCGGTGACAAGGAGCTGATCGAGACCAGGGCTTGCCCAAACCCCTGCTAAAGACCAGCTCAGGCCTCAGGGCTGTTCCTGGGCGCCTCACCCCTGCGCCCCCTCAGCCTGCCTTAGTGTGGTGTGGGACCCCGGGTCCCACTCCACGATGGTACAAAGGAGCCCGGCAGAGAACCAATGGAGTTGGTCCTCCTCGGGGCAGCAGGTTTCGCAGGGGGGGACTCTTCCCTTGTATGGGGATGCTGTCCAAGGAAACTTCCTGGGATTGAGTGAGCCTTCACCCTCTGCTTTGGTGAGTAAATGATTCCTTCAGGATCTCCTGGAGGAAATCCTCGTCCCTTTGGACTGAGTGATCCCTTGGTTTGGGCAACCCCCCTCGAGTGGGAGAGTTTCCCTTCTGTGAGGGAGTGCACACGCACGTGCTTTTGGTTCACCTTCCCTGGAGCGCGTTCCTTAGAGTGCAGGAATTTGTTGGGTCATGTCGAATTGCTGACTGACACCCGAACTTGTCGTTAACTTTGGTCTGTTGGAGCACCGGGCAACTTTGACTGGAATAATTCCGCGGTTTTGGGGTAGCTGGTGCTGTCTTTTTGGGCATCTCCACGACCCCGTCCTGTCACTACGGGACCTTGTAAAAAGGGCC
>NW_010413256.1:484-992 GCF_000710305.1 Buceros rhinoceros silvestris | reverse complement strand
CCTCCGGTAAGGGACGAGCCCTTAGGAACAGGAGCCCCCCTGAAAAGCTGTCTGTGTGTCCCGTCATTTCCAGCTCTCCTCTGCCTGGCCTCCATGTGCTGCCCCATCCCACGGTGGGTCTGAGCACCTCCCCTGGGAGCAGGCGCGGTTTCAGCCCTGCTGTGTGACTTCCCCTCAGTGCCTGACGCGTCTGCCGGCCACCTCGGTGCGCAGGGGCCAGGCAGGGCAGTCCCCACCTTGCACAGGAGACTGGACGGGACTGGGCTGGGCTGGAGCACGGTCAGTGCAGAGAATCGAACAGCAACTTTATTCCAAGAACCAACACAACTCTGAGCACTCACGTGCCTGGGGAGAAGCACGGGCAGGACGGAGCACGAAGTGCCCCTCACCATCACTGCGCGCAAGGTCTATGATGCCCAGTCCCAGGTGACGGTGGAGATGGGTCGGGATGGGGATGGTGGTGACAGGACGGGATAGTGGGTTGGGGACAGGATGCGATGGTGGGATG
>NW_010413256.1:0-430 GCF_000710305.1 Buceros rhinoceros silvestris | reverse complement strand
GATGATGCCCAGTCCCAGGGGACGCTGGAGATGGGTCGGGATGGGGATGGGGATGGTGGTGACAGGATGGGATAGTGGGATGGGGACAGGATGCGATGGTGGGATGAGGCCAGAGATGGGATGAGATGGTAGGATGGGAACTGGTGGGGTAAGATGGTGGGAATGGGGATGGTGGGGATGGGATGGGGACAGGGGTCGGGGCAGGAGAGTGATGACAGGATGGAGACCAAAGCAATGGGGTGGTTTGAATGGGAATGGTGGTGATGGGATGGTGACCAGAAGCATGGGATGGTGATGGGATGGAACAGTGGGGACAAGATGCAGATGGTGGGGGTGGGACGGGATGCGATGATGAGATAGAGGGATGGGGACAGGATGGGCACCAAGGGGAGAGGATGGTGCTGGGATGCGGATGGTGTACGGGAATGGG
>NW_010413255.1:125443-131644 GCF_000710305.1 Buceros rhinoceros silvestris | reverse complement strand
CGGCGCCGCGCGGAGTCGGGCGGGGGCAGCTGCCGGAGGGGAAGAGCTGCCGCTCCCCCAAGGTGCCCGTGGGGTGCGGAAACTCTCCCCGCTGCCCTGGAAGGGGGAGAGCTTCTCCTTGTGGGGCTGTGTGGACCCTCCGCCCCGCAGCGAGCGGGGGAGTTTGACACCTCGGCGCTACGGAGACTCCCCAGCCCGCAGAGCAGGCGGGGGGGCGGGGACCTGGGCTGACGCACGGGGCCGCGGATATCCGGAGGGTTTGGGGGACAGGCAGATCCCCTCGTCTCTGATAGCTTGGATGTAACACGGGCCCTGGTCGAGGAGAGCTGTGCAGAGCGGAGGGGAGTTGACTACCTCTTCTTGCTTGCCCCCGTTGCCCACCTTCTGTGGCTACTTTTCTGATTAAGAAGCAGTTCTTAAAAACAGCAAAAGAGATGTTTGCCGCGTTGTGAACTTGGATGCTGTTTGCAGGGTTGGAGAGTCTCCTGGCTGTGCTGTCACGTCGAGTATCTGTGATGTGGTGTCGGTACCTTCCCTCGCTTGGGGAGCAGGAGCACAAACTGGGGGAGCTGGCAGGCTGGCAGGCTGTCACTTCCAGGTCTGGGTGGGGTGTATATATGTAGATGTTTAATGCTCATGTTCTCAGTAATCTAAAATATGAAATAAATGGATTGAATTAATGAAAGGAGGGCAAAAGAGGAAGGGGATACTGTGTGGGGACACCGTTTTGTGCTGTTCATTAGCAGCCACAAAAGAGAAGTTTTTTCTGCAGTCACGGTGTGTGTTGAGAGGGGGCGTTATGCTAATACCGTTAAAACGTGAAGAAAGTGACAAAGCTGTCCTAAGATGTAAACTTTTATTTCTAACATTGGAAACGTGGATTTCTTTTCCACTTTCTGCACATAGAAGCTGTGGTAGTCTGGGGTTTTGTACTTTAATTCACCCTCACAAGCGCAGGGTATGAATCTCTAATAATTAGGAAAGAAGAGCACAGTATGAATAAGGGCAACAGGCAAATGGCACCTGAAGCCATTTTTAAGTCAAGGTTATGTTGGAATGCGTGGGGCTTTTTGATAGCCAGGGAGCTCCTTCCTAAACACCAGACAGGAAATGACCATCACTGCTGCATCATCACTGCTAAGAACTGGCAAGCACACCCAGCCACTTCGGGGACTAAAATCATCCTGCCACTTTTTCTGAAGAAATGGTGTTGTCCTTAGCTGTTACACTAAAGTAGCTGTTTGGTGAATTTGGTTGTGAATCTCTGTTCTGTATTCACGATGGGTAATTTCCTTTATTGAAGGTGTTGTTAATACTTTATTGAAAAGATGCTTGAAGCTATCCCAGCAGACATTTCTTAGCATCCTGGAAAATAACTATATAAATGATCAAAGTTTCAATATTTCAGTGGTCTATCATTTTATGACGGACTGTCTTTTACCATCGCTGTCAGGAACCACAGAAGAAAAGAACCCAAACAGTGACGGAAGAAGCTTGAAATAACATAGTAGCCTGAATAGTGAAATAACAGTCCCAGATGCCAGAGAACAGTGTTGGTTAGAACAGTGAGCTGCGAACTTGTTACAAACGGTAACAGTGTTGTTACAGGAAAAGACTTTCTGACGTGGTAAGCTGGCGTGCTGTGGAACCATCCGTGCTGCTGCCCCTTTATCTTTTCAAAAGGGCAAACAGGTCCCACTTCCACCTTCCACATCCGCAGACATGCTGCGGTCAGCGTGGTACTGCGACCTGCCAAAGCAAAGCCCGGTCGCTTGTGCACGTTTCTGTTCTATGTTCTCTCAAAACTGAAATGGCACTTCCCTGGCAGCACAACCTTTCTCGCAAAGAACAACTTCATTTTAAGCCAGAGCTTGCTGTTACCGGAACAGCACAGGACTGTTGTCCAGCATTTGGGGCTTGCCTTGGTTTCGCTAGAGGAAGAGGTCCGGTGTTTTTCTTGGGAAATGTAAAAACACTGCACGCGTTCAACAGCTGTAGTTTTGTGGTTTAGTATCTCTGATTATCTTAGTCTTTCACTGAAGAAAAAGCTGAACAATGGCAAGTTTCTGAAGCAGAGGACTATAGTGGTTTCATGTTTTGAGAATAAAAACAATTAGAAATATTGAATTGTAGATGTAAAAAAATGCAAACTGACCTTTGATACTAAGCTGTCAGGAAGCTTACTACTGGATCGCCTGTTAATTATCACTCCTCTAGCCAAATTAAATTTGTTGTGCAAGGTTTCTTTTTGTGGTCCAATGGATAAAAAAATATCTATTCTTGTTTCATGCTCAGTATTCTTGATTGTTCCTGGAGTGGTGATTACAAATCAATAGCAGTAACACCTTAGCTACTAGCACTGTAGTTTCAGAGGGAAATTACATTGTTGACATTTATTAATAAGCATTTACTTTCTCTTTTTTTTTTTGCTGACATTGTTATGGCTCAGAAAAGAATTTTTTTCTGCTGAAATGTATGAAGCTTGTGAGATGGAGGATAATGACAGCCTTCTGCAAACTGGGTTAAGGTGGCAAGCTGATAGTAGCAAATGAGATTACTGGTGTAGTGTAGCCTATTCCTCTGCATCTGCAAAGCGAGGGAAAGGGCAAGGGCATGAAATGTAATGTTATGAGTTTCTGACCAGTGGTTTCTGCTCGAAAGCGTTTAAGGGGATCAGGATGTGTATACGGTCATCTCAAGTGGTATCTAGCAGGAACAATGAAATTATAAATGAAACTCAGCAGAAAAAATAGGGCATCAGACACTATAACCTAAATACAGAAGTTTCAAATATATATAGGATTAAATGTAAGTTTGTTACAGAATTTTCACTTGGGCAGCTGCAAGTCAGCACTTACATTATAGGCTGTTGTTTACCCGGCAGATTGCTAAAGTGATTTTGCAATGTCGTTGGCTGTAATGCATGCGGTATCTGCGTTGAAAAAAACTGTCTAAGTAAATACATGCATAACAGATACTGGAGGATTGTTTAGATGTTCATCACATCTTTTATTAAAAGCAAGAAATATTGAAATATTAGCAATGATTGAAATTGATAAACGTTGGAAATTGTGAGCTCCAGAAACTAGCGCTAGGTCTACACCGTTCCTTGGCAGCCTTTCAGTGCCAATCCAGTATATGAAGATACGACTGATAGAGCTACACTGGTGGAAGTGTATGTGCAGGGATGTCACGAGTATAGCTCTTCCTCTCACTTAAAGAAATGAAGCTTAGAGCTTCATTTGGATGACGTGGAGCAAGTTATGTTGGCAAAAGCAGAATTTTGCTGGCATAGTCTGAATTTTGCTGGCATATGCGGTATGCAGGCTAGGAGTGTTTTGCCTTCAGAGAACAGCTATTGCTGTTATGTACAGAGAACGTCCGAGAGTGACTGGATAGTTGTAGGCTATCTGCATGACGTACCTAGAAAGCAGAAAGAAATTCTAATATAAGCCTCTCAAAATATATTTTTATTGTAATTGTGTTTGTGTGGTATTTGCTGTTTACTATCCTAGCCACCATTTTCTGACTGAAATCAGGATCTGAGCTTGATTTGCTAAAGGACAAAGTCCCATCTGCTGTGCTGGAACAACGCACTGGGTAAAGAGAATGCCCCTCTGCTACCTCCTCATTCTCTTCTGAATAGCAGAACTGAGGCCAGCAGGCACCCCAGATCCTCGTTTGGGGAAATCAGAAAACCTTTTGGCCTTTTGAAAGACAGTTGGATCAGCCAGCTATTGGGAGGACAAGCAGAGAGGGGAGAACACAGCTGTCAGACCACTTAGCTGCTGTTCAGAAGCTGTAGTGAAGGAAAAAAGCACTGGAAGGACATTTCTGCACGGGGCCATGAAGCACGGTGACACAGACACACAAAGCTGCTCCACAGAACCGTGGCACACAGAGGCTCTGCAGAGACAGTCAGTGTCCTGGAAGCAGTGCGCTGGGTGCTGCTCAGGGTCACCTTTGCCTCAGGCAGATCCACTTCTCTAGTTCCAGAGGGTGGGTGGTTGCAGCTAGCTTAGGTATCTCTTTGCAGCCCGGCATTGTTGACGTTAAACCCTGATGACCCTGGAGTGGCTGCCAGAACGGGGTTTCTCTTTGTCAGCATAAGCAGTGTTCTCTGCACACCTGGCACGTGCTGTACGTGCACTGGTCACGTATCGGAAGTCCCAGAGGCTTCTGAAGTGTGAAGCAGATATTAGGTGCAGGACCATTTGGATGCTGCTGTAATAAAAGATGTCTGTTGTCTGTGGTCTCGGTGTGGTGCTCAGTCCCCTGTTACTCTATGCGGCTCTTAGAAAACGTTTTAGCAAGGCACTGACTCTCTGTCCATCAGGAACCCGCAAGCAACAGCATATAATTTGCTTCCTGCTCCTCTCCGTGCTTCCCTTCCCACACGTGCGTGCCCTGGGTCAGTTGGAGGAGAGTTTGGCAAGCTTCCACGTGCACGTGTGTTCTTGTGTATTGGGCCTTGTCTATATAGGGAGGTTATTTCAAAGTAAAATGCAGTATGAGGATTTATAGTGCTATAAATTCTTGGCAAGATAGTAAACTGTCCTCCACAAGTGCTTCATTAACTCCACAGCTCAAAGAACTACTTGTATCCGTGTTTAGACTGAGCAGGCTACATGTGTATCCGTTTTTTTTTCAGGAAAAAGTGGCTTTTATACGTGTAGGAGGGTGCTCGTATATACTGCTTAGGTATCTGTATATTCAATTTACAAGAAAAAAGAATGCATTCCAAAAGTTTAAGACCGCACCTCTGCCTGTGATGGCCATTTTTCAGAATAATTTATTTGTAGAATGATTTACCTTTGTCTTCATCATCCCAGTTAATGTGCTCCACTCTGCTCTCTGTAAAAGTGCTTCCTCCATATTTGGAAATCCACCCGTGTTTATGGCTAAGTCTGTTTGGCTTTTATTTATTATTTATATTGCAGCAGTACTTAGAGGTTTTATTTATAGATATTTTTATCTGTATTGGTTATGTGGCTATACATAGCTTTTCGCTATGATCCATGTTGCCAATGTGTCCAAGTACATGGCAATAGTTTATTTATCCTCACAATATGGAATTATTATGACTAAGACGCTATTATTTTGCTGTTGGAAAACTGAGAAATAAAGGATCCATTAATGCATCTTCACTGGAAGCTCCCAGGGGTTGCCTTAGGCAAGTTTCGTGTATTGGCAGCCACACTACTGGCTTCTTCGGCCATTTTGAGAATACCTCAGACATGTCCATGCTGCACAAGCCATCCGTGGATATAAGAACTGTCTCACAAGTCCTTGGAATGTGCTGTGGCCCCTGTTAGCTCTTGGCGTAGCTCTTCACCCATCTGCCTCATACTTCTTGATCTGCTGCTCAGTCTTCAGCATCCACATTGATCTCAGTGTGTCAAGATGCAGGCAGCAATGATAGCTAGTGAGCACAGGGAAAGACAAAAGAAAGACCCAGAGGCTCCACATAGATCTAGAGGAGGGGAAAAATGATGACATTGTGTTATGCAGTATGACTACCATGGACAACCTACAGAAGGACCGGCAGTCATGTTGACATCAGAAGCGTACCAGGCAGCGTGATGGCAGACTCTACTTCCCGATGGGCTGAGGACCTCAGAGAAGTTTCGGGGTGACTGACTGAAATGCCTGTGAGTAGTCTTTTCTCAGCCTAGTCTTGTATCATCATGATCATCACCGTGGCTTGGCTTTGCGAACGAAGATTTGGGAAGGGCTTTCCCCCGCTTACTGCAAGCGCGCTGATGGCTGAAAAGGCCAGTGCGGGACAGGCAAGTTTGGTCCCTCGCCTGTTGCTACAGGGCTTTGCCATCGTGAGCGCACCCTTTGGGCTGCGTGGTGGATTTTTTAGGTGAGGAGCAGCGTGCGCGGAACTGGCTCCACCCTTTACACCTGAGGTTCATCTGCCAGGGCCTAGTGAGCTTGGACGGTGACAGTGAAGTCCTCAGGTCATAGGTTTGGTTAGAGTTTCCTTCTCTTAGATGGAGCCTTACAGGGCTAAACGAGCTCCATCTGCCCGGGTTTGGAGTCAGAGCTGTCCTTCTCAAGGATGGCTGCCCGAAGGCTAGTGAGCCCATCCTGCCCGTGGACACACTGTGTCTGACCCTGCAGTTGAGACCTGTCTGGCTTGGGAGACCCCACCGGAGGCACATGCCACCACCAGCACAGCTCTCAACCTCACAA
>NW_010413255.1:125023-125411 GCF_000710305.1 Buceros rhinoceros silvestris | reverse complement strand
CCTGTCTGGCCTGGGAGACCCCACTGGAGGCACATGCCACCACCAGCACAGCTCTCAGCCTCACAAGGGCACGCAAACTCCTTCCCCATGGCAAGGGGGTGCCTGTGAAAGAGTCTTGTAAATGCCAAGATAAAAATACCCAAAAAATTGTTGCACTTCTGGAGTCCATAGGTTCTGGTCTTGCCATCACACAAGTTATATCTTTCTCCAGGTATGGGTTGATCAACAATGGCTCAAGAATTTCGAGATGTTGAAGAGCTTTGTTGAGGACTTACTTGAGCTTCATTTTTTCTGGCACTGTGATGATTTCTGGACATCTCTCCTAGAGGAACAGAGCAACGGTTGCTCTGTGAGTGTGACAGATCCTGCTGACTTTCCCCAGACTGAG
>NW_010413255.1:123332-124923 GCF_000710305.1 Buceros rhinoceros silvestris | reverse complement strand
CTGACTTTCCCCAGACTGTGGGTCTCCTGCCAGAGCCCAATTAGCACTCTGAGCTACCTGCTTCTGCCCATGAAGGCAACTTGGTGTGGTGGCATTCTTCTATTACAAATAACAAGACAGGAGAGAACTACGCCGGAGCCTGTGGCAGGAATGTTTTGAACCAGCAGGCCCAAGCATGAGGTGGTTGTGTGCTGCCTGTACCATCATGCTTGTGGGTTCATAAACCAGAGTTCTTGTAGAGAGGGGAATTCTGAAGTATGGTCCTACTAGACAGTGTGAGAGGAACATACGGAGAGCTCCTAAGGACCCAAATCCTGGGATCCCACTTGAGCTGCTGCGAAGAACAGCAGCATAGATAGGGAATTTTGCATCACGAATTTTGCATCAAGGTCTTTGCAGAGATTATAACATACAGAGGGAGAGACTGAGATTCTCTGAGGTATTCTCTGTCCTAAATTCCTTTGGAAATTATGTTTGTGCTACCTGGGCCCGAGTCTCTTGCTTGGGGACACGCAGATGCCCTTATAAAGCAGACAGTTGAAGCAGAGTGTTATTGGAATATTAACGACTCCATTAGCCTTCCTGTTTGGTCTTCGTGGCAGAGAGGGGGGTGTCTGCCACAGAGCATATAGTCCAAGCAGGCAAGACAAAATTTGTGGGAGAATCAGAGAGTGCAGAGAGGTGAAGTGACTTCTGAGGTCACACGGCAGGAGAGAGCCCAGATTCATCCATCATAGTCCTACATTGTGTCTAGGGGACCACACCTCTCAGGCTTTCAGAAGAATGTCAGCACTGTGAGCGTGAGAAGGACAGAGACATCGGATTATTTTAGCTTTGGACCTCAAATGTTTCGATATCATGTATTCGGTCTCCTGAATCATCCTTTGAGAGCTTTAAGGCAAGTTATCTTCAGGAAATATTTGTAAATGTAGAAGGGGAGAGGTGGCTCAGCCAAATTATATTAAAAATAATAATAAGTTATAAGAGGAGAAGGGGAACCCCAAGGATTCACAGAGCCACACACCATCCAGTGACTCCTTCTGTCATAGGGGCTTTACTAACTTGGAACTCTACCATTAGAATGTTGTAAAGAGTGTAGTAATTTTAGGAAATGGATTATAGCGTGTGTGTGACAGATTCTGCTTGTATTTACACCGTGCTAGTTGCAGTTTTATTAAAGGAGGTATATGAATTGAATCCGTATTTAAATATGGGTAGCTAAGAGCAGGTTTTGGCCTTACTACTCTGATATATACCACGTAAAAGCATTTTAAAAATTGTATTTCATGCTAAATAGCATAAAATTACATCCTTTCAGGTTAATTAAACCATTTTGCAATGCTGGTTGCAATGATGGGATATTTAAATGTCAGATTCAGAATAAGCACTTATGATTCCTGATTATAAATGGCTTCCTTTTAAATATTGCAGACGTACGTACATGGTCAATACATCTAAAGCGCGTGGATTTCTGCTTTTCTCAAATCTGCATTTTTATTTGGTCTACAATAGGGTCAAACAACCACTCGTATCAAAGACTTAATAAAGACTCTCAGCAACTGAATAAAACCTGATTAGGCCCAACATGGTA
>NW_010413255.1:112695-123163 GCF_000710305.1 Buceros rhinoceros silvestris | reverse complement strand
AAAATTTCCAGTGAAAGCAGTGGAGTGTTCAGCCGGGAAGGATAAGCAAGCGTGGACTCACACTGAGTGTCTGATGCTTCGTTGTCAGCATCTAGGAGCAACCTTCCCAGATTTGTTTCTGTGGGGACTGGAAAACAAACACTGTGCTGCAAGAACTTAAACAACCAAGAAACAATAGCAAGTCGCAGTTTTGGAGACTGTGCTGTGATTCTGTCCTCTGCAGCCTTTGCGTCGCTAAACGTCGCCCCTGCAGGTTCACGTGAGGTGGGATGTAGATATTGAGGTTTATGTCCAGGGTTTATGGAACGGATTTTCCTCCTGCAAGTGTCTGGGAAGCGTCTCTACCGCAGAATACGAGCGGAAGGAGATTAACTAAAACTACTGCTGCCGTGTCAATGATTCCTGATAGTGCAGGAGAATGACGGAGCTCTCAGCCTGTTCATACAGCTGGGTCCCTATAGCCAGCAGAGGTGGAGTGGCCTGCATGCAGAGAACCCGGCAGAAGAGACCAGGTTAAAGGCGGCAAATACCTCTGCATGAATTTCATGACTTAGGAGCTATTTTAACTTCCCAGTAAGAAAAGTCTTAACGTGTAGGAATATGTAGGCAATCCCCTTATGGAAGTTTCTGTGATATTTTTGTGCGTGCTTTTCTATCATCCGTGTAAACAAAGTTCGGAGTCCCTTGTTCTGATGCCGAGAGTTTATAGCACATCATTGTTTCGATGCTAATCAGAGTCGCTCCCATGGAGAGCTTTGATTCACTTTGGAAAACCAAAGAACGCTCTAAAAATGGTGACACACTGTAGCTGTTTCATTGTAATTGGAAGTTGTCTGTGCCTCACGGAAATTACCAGGCATTCTTGAAAATGTCAGAATTTTCAAGTTCTTTTTAAAATGGGGGAGCAAGAATGGGAGGAGATGGATAGAAGATATGAGGGCTGTGTGATTCAAGCTTGAAGGGCACTTTGTAATAATGAAAGATGATAAACTTTGAGGGCGGGGAAATAATTTCTTAGGTTGTCTAAATTACAGGATGCATAAACCCATCCACTTCTCAACATGTACTGTTACTTTAATAAAGGCACCACCTGAGGAAATGAAAGGCTTTGGAGTATAGCTGAATGTCTGAGTTCTATTTATCATCAAAAGGTGAGGTTTTTTCATCATTTGTGGAGTTTGTGGAGTAGTTGAATAATCTGCAGGAATTTGAGCGTTTGATACCAGACTGCAAACTCTGTATTTATCTTCTTACAATGTTTGTCTTGCAAATACAAGCATGAGAAGGTTTCCTGTTGGTGTTATAACTGTATCAGGATTTGGCAATTGGTCTGCTACTAATCTCATAACGTG
Organism: Buceros rhinoceros silvestris; assembly: GCF_000710305.1. Lineage (NCBI taxonomy): Eukaryota > Metazoa > Chordata > Aves > Bucerotiformes > Bucerotidae > Buceros > Buceros rhinoceros. Next base: position 121,811 of record NW_010413255.1, on the reverse strand, counting down.
TATTTGTGTCTATATTTAAATTAATTGGAAAACTGTGTCAGAAAATACTGCTCTTAAATTATTTTGTGTATAAATGGAGAGGGGAGGGAGAGGGAGAGAAACTAGGTGCTGTAAATACAGAGTGCTGATGAATACTCAAGTAGTAAATAGAAATATCTTAGAAGTCGTTCTTGACAGTAATAAAGGCAGCAATTTGATTTCATCTGTGGCTAATAAACTGTTTTCACATTGCAATAAAAGTGGTGCTTATGTTATATTAATATTTATTAGCACTTATTGATGTTAGGGTTTAGTTGTTATCTTTTCTTCACATCACAGCCATTTTATAAAACTTCAAGTTAAATTGCTGCACAATAAGCTATTAAAAGTGTTTGTGTATGTGAGAGAGAGAAAAAACCCCTGTCTGTGGAGATACTCCTGTACAGAAGGGCAGACCCTCACTGCCGAGGCTTCCAGAGAGTTGTGCTCAAAATGAGGAAGTAATGTGAGTTTCCACCAAAAATTTGGCTCTCGGAATGCATATTTCAACACATAAGCACTGTTCGGCTGTTTATGTCAGAACTGTTTGTGTGGGTTTCCTGTTGTTTAGCGATATGTTTTTGTATTCGTTGCTTTGACTGTGTGCAGTGCTTCATAAAGGTAAGAGATTATGTGTGACATTCAGTGGCCTTTTTTGTGTGACGTGTGAAGGATTGCTAACTTGCAGGATAATGTGAGTCAGAAAGTGATCTGATCCAAATTTAACCAAATTTGTTCATATCTAAATTTAGAGAATAGCTGAATGGCAAGACAGATATATTTCAATTTCCATCACTGACAAGGACAGAGTGTTGGCGGATGCCTGTTAACAGCTATAGCGTGTGTTTTTGATACTCATGTAAGTGTGTATGGGTGGGAAAAGACTAGTTACTAACTTTTATTTATCATGAGCCTGTTTCTTCTTTGACTGCTTTTAAATCAGTCTTGGGCTTGATGTTCCTTCAGTGCAGATAATTCTTGTGCAGAAAGTGCACTGTAGTCTTGAGTCATGTTTTTCCCCTCCGAGTAAAAAGGTTTGCATTGGACTTGGATTTTTATCATTATGAAAACTGAAACACAGACCCTTTTAAAATAAGCCAGGTACCAGGCAAGGTAAGACAAACCAAAATTCTTTTTGTTGATCTTACAGTCAAGCTTCAGTTACAATCATTTCAGAGAACAGGTTCAAGCTTATCCTTCACTTGAGCATAACCCTGAGTCTGACACGTATGTCATTGACGTGTTGTCAGCAGGTTAATCATATGCTTGTAATTGAGTTCGGGTTTTTTCTGCTTTTCTGTGCTGAAGTTCTTTATCTTTTTGTTTATTCTAATTCTTTGGCCAAATATTGTCCTTGGGGATTTGACCAGTGAAAGCAAGAACATGCTCCCACTGCTGTTATACAAGACATTCAGTTAGTGGCTATAGCCGTCGGTTTGTTCTCGGTGAGATCCTTGTTAGGGACCTCTGTTTAGCCTCTTGTGTTTGGTTTTATTAAGACCCCAGTTCAGTGACTGTGTCATCAAATTTGCACGTATCGTGACGGATTGTGATATTACAAACAATTTGATTGTTGCATCCCTCACTGAATCAAACAATGAGACTGGCTGGAGTAGAGATAAGTTCCTTTTTACATACAAGATCACTGAACTAGCAGTGATTGAATAGGTGATACATGAAAGTGCATGACAGTTTTGATAAGATTTAAGTAACATTATGTTGCCTGTAGTTTGCTGAAGATGATGATTTAAGCATCTTACCTTAAATGTTTACTGTCCTTACGGGTAAAATAAAAACACAAATCACCCTTATGTAATATAATGTAATATTAATTTCTCTTTAAAGAGTCAGTACACTAAAATATTTTTAAAAGACAGCAATTTTAACATAAAATGACAATATTGCAGAAATTTGGCAGGAGTGCTATGGAGTATTATTTTAGAAGACTGTATGTGGTAATTAATTAGCATTTGCTCTAATAAAATCCCACCACCCTATTTGCCGATTTCACAATGTTTTCTTTGGAGCGAAGCATTACTATATTAATTTCCCCTGCACTTGTCTTTTTGTAATATAGGCCAATGAGCTATATTCTGTGACGTGTATAACTTTCTAATATTTCTTGTTATACAGGAAATTAGACTCTGCATTTGTTAGTTTTGCTGGAAAAGAAAAGCACAGTCTCCCTAACAAGCATGAGAAGGGTAAAAGTTTCAGGTTCCTGATATATCTGCTTATCTGTGTTCTTTAAAGCTGGAGTAAGTGGCTTTGGACCACCACTATGATGGCTCAAAGTGCTCACACTCTGCTCTCAAGTTTGAGAAATATGAGCTCAGACTCTAGTTCCTCTAACCTGAGTCCAGAAATTGTTTCTGAATTTAGAAATTCATACATAGAACCAGAATCAATCTATGTCTTGATATACATGGTGTTCTTCAAATAAGTTTGAGTTTGTAAATCTTTGTAATTACAAAGTATTAGTCAATACATTTTATGAGCATTTTCAAATGCATGAATTTGGAATATCTCTAGTGATGTCTCATAGAATGAAGCTAGATTGTACCACAAGATTACATCACTAGCATGCCTCTAACCATTTTCCTAATAACAATATAGTAGGTTTATTATGCCACTAGTGATTATTATTATTGCATTTGCTTTGAAAAGGAACTTTTAATTAAAAAAACAACAGCATCTTTGTGACCTGTTCATCCTATTTTTAATGACTTCAGTTGACAATGTCAGGCTGTAGACTATACAGAGCTTTCATATCAAGTAGAAAATAACTGAAGACCTGAGTAGCATCCCTCACCAACGTTTTGCTTTTTGGGTCAATGGCATGATATAAATAACCCTGTTTGAGTAAGAGCCAGCCAGTCTGAAAAATTGATAGAAATCTCAGGTAGTTTATTTTTCTTTGTATCTCCCTGGCAGTTATGTTGGATTTAAGACACCTTTGTCTGGGAATGACTGGCTTGAAGTCCCAGTCTTTGCAGTTACTTCTGTATGGAAACATGCACAGACCTTCACTGAACTGAGTTAAGACTCATTCAAGTTTCACGGTTCTGCCTTTATGAAGACACCGTTGTGCTGTCTAATTTGAGAAGTATGCAAGCTGAAAACATAGGACCCATTTTCTCCTGATGCCTTTTATTTCTAGCAAAAGAGATTTAGATTATATCTTTTGAAGTATTTCAGTGTTACAATGCACCTAGATTACTGAGTTCAAAACTTAGATCCTCAAACTCTGCTCAGTAGCCATCAAGTCTGGACCCAGGTGAAATCCGTGAACGCCTCTGTTTCTACTGGTCATATTCCTTATGTGCCAGAACGTTTGCACTGGGGCGTTGTAAGAACTGCTATCGTGTTAACAGGATTGAACAGCAAGGCGTCCAGAGCATTGATTGGAATTGTTGGTTGTCTTTTCCCCAAGTGTTCTCTAACCACTGGGCCACGAGACCACGTTCTTTCTTCTCTCACTTGGAAAGAAAAGCTTGGAAGAAGAATTTCTCTCCCCAATATGTTCTGATAGTTAAATGGCTTACAGACCCATCTTTGAGTGTAGGTACCAAAACCTTCCTTCTCTGGAGGAGGTGATTGAACTCTTGAGGAACTGGAAAGATAGGAAGGAGGAAGAAAGGAAAGCACAGCTTTTTTTGAGGTGTATTTTGAATGGAGGCAGTTGAACACAGATTAATCTCCAGGATGGGGCTCAGGGAGGTGAATCCCCATGAGCGTGAAGCAGGTGTCCTCTTTCAGAGGAAAGTACCAAGGTCTGGAGTTAGCAACACGGTAAAACCCTCCTACTGAACACATCTGTCTAGACATCTGTCTAGATAGAGATAGGTTACATGGTGCTCTGAAAAGCCTGAGAGCCATGGAAAAAGCAGGAAAATGTTCGCTTAATCTCTACTTATATCTCTGATACCACTGTGGGTTTCATTGCAGGTGAGTGGTGTTGAAAGGGATGAGTCTGAATACCTCAGCAGCAATTAAGAATTTGGGTATGTCACACCATGGTTTTCAGAGTGGGGTTAGAATTCAAGGTGGCACCGTAGCTCCTGCTGCTCATCGCTGCCCTGGTACTGGGCCTTGTAACACAGAGAGCAGCTGTGGGCTGTTCCAGGGCAAAAGCATCTGGCGTAGTTTGAGTCATTGCTGAGTTGCTATAGTGAGGGTTGGTTTAAATGGTATTTATAGTGCCCCAAGAAAGGATGGTTTAAAAATACATTTTTAAAAAAACAACAGGACTTTTGTTTCTGATTGTCTACTTCATAACAGTAATAAACGTGCATACCAGAGGAAAATTAAGGAATTCTGAGTAAAGAGAAAGGAAGTGGGGAAAACAAACACTTTTAAAAGCTGGAAGATAAATCCTTACATTTCTATGAAATTCCAAGGAAGTTACCGTTTACACAAAATACCTGGAGTATGGTCCCTTCAGGATACAATCTCAGCATGAAACTTAAATATGCCATTATTCCACCAGATTATTAGGAATACTATGCACAGTGATTTCACCATATTTTGAAAATAAAGAATGATTTCCCCAGATTTTTATAGAAGGGGAGTCTAGAAGGAAAGAAAAAACATGTAGGCGTACACATCTTGTAGGAGCCTCAAAGTTATGTCCAAGCAGAGTGTGCGTTTACTGGTGGACTCTACGGAAAAATCAGAGCATTCAGATGTTCAGGTTAGCTAGAGGACAGCAGCTTTCTGCGGTTATGGAGCAAGGCGCAGCAAGTTTTAAGTCAAATGAACTTGGAGGTTGCATGTAGTGCTTGGCATTTATATAAAGCAAGCTCAAGGTTGAATGCAGCATTCAAGTTGTAAAATGGATGTTGAATGGGTAAAAAAACCCTGCAATTACTTCAGTGACGATCCATTCAGGTTAAGAATTTTCATCTTTGCTGTTGCCATAGCAATCTGTTCCCCTGTCACTACCACATTAAAAATCCATTCTGTAAAACTGTTGTTGGCAATATTGAACACATAACAGACAAAAACATTTTTTAATAGCTTAGGTGTCTTATTTGCAACACGAAGAAGACCTAGATCTTAGAGAGATCCATATGTACTTTAAAAAGAAAAACATTAGTGTTTCTGTAATACATTGCCGGAACACAGTATTTGTGCTGCAGTATTGATGACAGTATAAAATAGTTTGCAGATAATGCAGCAATGCAGTGTCAGTGGAACTCAGATAACGGAACTGCTCTGCTAAGGTGTAACAAAGCCATGTAATCTTGAATTAAGTATTTATTTTGGTAACGTGCTGTAGTGAAAGGCTTTTGAAACTACGCAGCTTTTTAACCTTCTGTTAGTCATTGAGTCTGATTCTCTTCAGTGAATCAGTTCAGTGATTTTCATTGTACTGGTGTAATTCTGGACTGGGAGGAGAGTTGTGTCCCCTGACAGTTTTATGTCTGTGGTCTGATCCTAAACTGCTCACGTACCCAAGCTCAACAACAAGTTTGTGCAGAGAATGAATTGTAGGAAGAGGTCCTTAAGCATTTGTTAGTACATCCACATGAGGGGGGGAAGGAATTTGTACTTCAAAGTGAACACAGCAATGGTCTTACAAATACATTTCCCCAAACTGAGTAAAATGTAAATATCTTTCAATAAAGCAGAGATACGTATCTGTGTGTGTGTGTGCGTATATATATATGGGTTCATTCAAGGCTGGAATGCAGAAATTTACTAAAATCATGAATGTGTGTAAGTCATGGATTTAAAAACACAGGCATTGACTAAAGAAGACATAACATAATAGCAGGAAACTGAACGTATGGCCCTTGGTCTGATCATCAGCAATGTAAATCTCATCCTTGTTTCTGCCTCAGCATCCAAACACTTGTAGCCTTCGTCCTTTGAATTCTTACTCTCTGTCCATTCTTTGTTTCACTTTTTATGTGTTTTGCTTCCCACTTTCCCCACTTCCATCCTTCAGTTGTCTTTGAGAGCCTTGATCTAGGGATGGTGTTGATTTCATCAGGAGAAGCATAGGAGGAGAAAATATAGCGAATAGTTACGATACCATTGGGTGTTAATAGAAGAATGGAGGATGAGCAGTGATTCTCTTTTTAAATTACATTTGGCAATATCTTCTAAATTTTTTGTTTTCTTTTGGTTACATGAGAGGAACTGGGGGGTTTGGGGTTTTGGGTTGGGTTTTTTTTTGTCTTTTAATCAACCATGTCCTCTTGTTTTGGGGCTTTGGGTTGGTTTTCTTTTTTAAAATTCTTATCTTTATTATTTTCTAAGCGAGTAAACTAGCTACTGAAAAAGATTATTTCATTTGCATCTCTTTGCTTGTTTTTGCAATTCAAAATGTGACCCTTCGGATCCTGCTACTGGATGACATTGACCCAATAACTGCGATTGCGGGTCACCTGCTCAGTGAGCCTGCTGTAGTGCCTGTCCAAGGGCATCTGTGGATTGCTTAAGCAAAGAAGGTGTCCCTGACATTCCAGATACCTGTCTGCTCTGTACAGGTTACTGAAGTCAGAGGTTTGGAAGTGGTTTGTGTTGCAGCCACGTGTTCATTAGCCTTTAATTCCTGTCGTGGGTGATGCAGTGGCTGAGGTTCCTATTCCAGTCCAGGGCTGGGGCTGGTGCTTGAGGTATTAGCAAGGGGTCATGAGCTCCCAGATGCTTGCCTGGCATGGTAAGTGCTGCTGGATGTACAGTTTAGTGAATTAGGACAGTAGGAAATACACCTGATGATTTTTTTTTTAAATTTGAAAAAAATTTCTCAGTATAAAGATAGGAAATCTGGCTTAAATGCCAGATTAACAAATCAAAACAATTCTGAGGCAAACTGAAACTTGGCTCTTCATTTCTCCCCATCACTGAACCTGTTCCCTCCTGAACAGTGTTCCCTCCACATTGTAGGTGTTTCAGGGGGTCACTAGAAAAACTCAAGTAGACTTAGATAGAGGAGAGATTTGGAGTTATCTTTGACTTTTATGGACCTTTTTTATTAAAATGCTTAGAGCTGTAAATGTAGAAATAAGAAACTCATTTATCTTGACAAAAGTGCTGCCATAAACTATTCAGCACTCATAAAATAACCTTTTAAATTATTGTATCTGCTGGTATCGATAAATTCATACAAAGTGCTTAAAGGTCAGGCATTGCCGGAAAAATGTCTTTTCAGTTTGTTAATTAAGGGTTTCTAAGAATGTGCACCAGCTCGCTCTTTGGACAAATTGGGAAAAAGGAAGGAGGAAAAAAAGGCTCACATGGGTGAAAATGATAGTGTGGAATTAGTGAGTGACAAATCTTTGATCCACCAGGCTCACCATGGCAAGCCCGGACAGTTTGTGAGTGAAAAGAGGTGGCAGTTCTAACAGGAGGGAAGAAGGGTTTAGCTCCTTTGTGGCAGAAAGTATCTTGATTACTCTCCTCTTGCAGCTCGTGGGCTTGAGCTGCGGACTCAGCGAGAACTGAAGCATTAAGGTGAGCGTGAGCAGTATTTGTCCCGTTATAGCTCGAGCCAAGGGACTTTGTCGTGTTCTCATTGCCTGACCAAGAACATCAGATAAGGACATTCACTTTTTTGTTTGTCTGGCAAGTGGTTTTATCTGCTCATTTATTCACCACTTAAACCGGAAGAAAACGGCGCTCTGAAATGGACTGAAAAATGTACCCAGAGCCAAAGTGCCCAAGCGTCCGTTCTAGCATCTGCACTTCCTTCATTGCAGAGACCGCAGCTGATTCCCTCTGTTTTATACTTCACCTCTTTCGCCCATCATCACAGAGACATCCTGCTCTGATCATTAAAATCTGACCTAAAAATTAGGCAGCTCAGATGTGACCGTATCAACAGAAGAGATGAGGTTGATCAATCACATGAGCGAGACACTGGAAGTAAGGCTGGCTTGCATTTCCACCTGCACAGCAGTCTCTCCCTGACAACGTTATTTTACCTCTAAATCTCAATTTTTTTCGTCACTAAACCAGAGACAATAATACTGACCCAGGTGAAGTACCCTGAGATAACAGATGAAATGTGTTACAGGAAAAGTACGGAGGTCTCTGTCATTGAGTTCTGTTGATACAATGGCTTGAACTATTTATTGCCTAAGCTGAGATACAATAACAAAGCAATGTAAACAGAGAAGAGTGAACTAGAGTCTTGGATATCTCTCTGTCTGAGCATACTGTAGTGCTGTTATTAATGTGAGATTAAAGTTCTGAGCTTTCCCTTGACCATATGATTTTTATACTAAGATTGTTTCTTTGACTATTAAATAACAGATCCTTACTAAAAAAATATTTGTAAACAGGAGGCTGCGTCTTTGTCACTGAAAATTTCATAACCTAAGAACGCCATAATTTTTTTTTGTTCTCTCGAGACTGCTGCAGAACTCCTACTTCAGAAAAATAAATCTGACGTTTTTTGAGAGTGTAGGTGACAGAATTAATGATGGTTCATTTCTCTGATACCCACAGACAATACATCCTGGCTTTGTCTTCAGGTGAAACTAAGAGAACAGTGCAGAGTAGTTTGATGGCATTCCTTGTTTATTCTCTCATTCCCGTTCATTTTGGCTCAATTGTTCCGTGTTTTGAAACATAAAATGGAATCGGCCCAACGATGCACTCGGGGACTGAGGTGAGCTTCCTTACCGGACAAAGGCATTCTGTGCTAAACAGGCTTGGCTTGTTGGGGGTTTTTCCCCTTGTGATTGATAATTGAAGTAGTACAAGAAAAGAAAGTTGTTGCTCAGACACGGAGATCTGTGCATCCTTCCAGTTGATAGCTGTTCTTACCTTACTTCGGAGTTACTCGACTCGTGTATTTATAGCCAATTCTCAGTTTTGTTCGGTGTTGGCACTTTGTATTTTAATATGTGGTATTCACCTTAAAAAGCAAAATAAGTGGCCAGAATTAATTTCAGTTCATGCTAATATAAAGCAGGAAGTTCTGGTAAGTCTAATAAGTGGCAATAGCAGCAGGTGGCAGCTCAAGTTCTCCTTCTCTCCGGACTGCAGGATTCATCGTGTTGTCCTTCCCAGTGTGTGAGGCTGTGATATGGTAGACAGGGCAAAGAAGTGGATCATGCAGATAGTTTTTATGGTGCCCTTCC
>NW_010413255.1:71834-112583 GCF_000710305.1 Buceros rhinoceros silvestris | reverse complement strand
GTTGCCGCGTAGGGAGAATGGCAGTGGAAATACTCCTTTCTTTTCTTTGCACTTCTTCAGGAAGGTATAACTTACTTGTTCTGGCATCCATGGGTAGAAATGCTGCTTTGTGCGTGCCCTCCCCCCCAACTCTGCCCTTGGCTGAAGGCAGCATTCTAATGATTTTTATGGGGTGTGTTTTTCCACGGGTAATCCAGGGTACTGATAGTCCACGAGTACTCAGGAAAAATTGTCTTGCATGTTTATAACTGTACAGCTCTCCATGTTGGTTAACTCAGGAAAATCTTATGCAAATTTTAATACTTGCTGAATATATAATATCACCTCCCCAAATGTCTCCATGAGGAGTAGCAGAGTTACAAATATAAACTCTGTAGGACAAGTTCATTAAAAATACTCTGCGTGAAAATGTGTGGCGTTCCTATCAAATGCTGCGGTTAGAATGAAGGAGACTGTTCGACCTCTCTCTTGTTGAGGTCTGAGGAGAACATACTGGCATGGAACTGGCACGGTTTTACTTTCCTTGAGATGATTACATTATAGTTTCCTTTTTATTGACAAATTTCATTACCAGATTGGGGTAATATTAGCAAACTTTGTCTTACTGACTGTGCTCTAATACTTCATGTTTGAGGGGAGTTAAATTTAGAGAATTCAGGTTAATCTCCTTTACTTTCCTTATTATCCTTTTCTAGCAGCCTGATAATTTTTTGTGATCAGTGACTATGTGTCTCTTGCTGTTATAATGACAAGTGTCTGCTTGCTTATATTGCCATGTCACCCCAGCAGCGGTTAAGAAATTTTAGACAGAAGTTATAAAACTTTGTCCTAAGAATATTGGCCAATTAACCAAAATATGAACTGTATTCAGGAGAGAAGAAATGAAAGAGAGTGAAGGGGGAAAGTCAGCAATGTTCTTTAGACCTATGGCCCAATCTTAAATTTATAATCTATCTGTCCTTTTTACTGGAGAAACGAAAGTACAGGTTATTTACAACAACTCCGATCCAGTATTTTAGGAGCCTCTGTGGGTGAGGCTTGAGAAAGAGGTGCCATTCAGACCGTTCTGTGACAGAACTCACGAATGGGGGTTTACAGATAGCTGTATCACTACAGATGGATGAAAAGTCAGAAAAGAAGTGGGGCTAAACAGAAACAGAGATTTTTTTGGAGGGGAAACTTGTATGTACTTGACTCTGTATTATGAAAACATATTTTGCTTACTCTTGGTATCTAACTGTATTCATAAGGGTTAAAGATAATACTGGATTAACACGTATCATCTCGCCATCCACTAAGTAAACTTGATGTAGAATACAGCAATATATATGCTTATAGAAGGAGCTACCTCAAAAGTTTTAAATAAGCTTTGAATGAAATTGTTATCCAACCAAGAGAAGAGTGAGCAGAGAAAATAAACATCGTTAGTAATAGCTGCTGTGTTGGCCCAGATGGATGTTGTCTTCGCTGAATGTTACGTTACAGTGTGCTGTAGTAGATTTATATGTATCTTTCTGTTTTAATAATTGAGTATTTACTATTTACTTAGACACAATGAACTTTTCTTGTGACTCTGGCTACCATGAAATGCATCTTACCAATGCACATTTGAAAGTTTCAGTGTGGCACATTTCACCTCTCTTCAGATCTGGTTTGCAAACAAGCTGGTGCCTCGACAGCCTTCAGGCATGGCAGCACAGTTCTGTTTGCCTTGTCTACCAAAAAAATTCACAAGGTGTCTCCTTTGCACTCAGAATTACCAAATGCTCTAAGGAGACAATAGACTTTAGTTAACAGTTCTTTGTAGAGGAGGTTAAGGAGAAGAGTCTCGGACTCTTCAGGCAGGAGGGGGAGCTTCAAATGGGCTGGTGTATGATACCCGTTTGTTGGGAGTCGGGAAGAGACAAAGAGCTGGAAGGGAAACTGCTGGGTCAGGCGGATTCTCTCTGGGGAAGCTGTGCAAGTGTTTTAAGCTCTGTTCTATTGTTTTTCTTCCAACAGACTTTGGGAACTATCACTGCAGTGCCCATTAAGGTTCCTCAGGTCAGCTCCTTGCAGAGGTTGGCAGGACAAGGACCAGCAGTGCTACCTCAGGTACAAAATACAGTTCCAAAGAGGGGTTTGTGTTGTTTTCTATGTATTGTGCTCTGTTCCTGGCTGGTGCCCAGGCTTGTGTGGGTCAGCACACTTATTTTACTCAATAGACTCCCCTTCAGTGAGTTGAACAACAGAGTTGTGATTTTCTCCAGTTCGTGGGGAAAAAAAACCAAAAAAACCCAACCCAAATCAGCTTTCTTCTGGGAGCATACTGTTAGCACAATGAAAAGCTGTTGAAAAATCTTGTCGTTTCATTGTAGAAGAACAAAGTACATATGGTGAAATGTAAATTTATGCTTCATAAGATGAATCACAAATCGCAGAAGTGAAAAATCTGCAATTCTGTAAAAGCTGTGGAAGTATTAACCTTTCTGTTCAAGAGTTAGCCTCACGCGTTCTTTTATTAACTTACTTGCCTTATCCCTCTCTATCGCAATACAAAGTTTTGGCCCAACTAACGCAGGTGCCAGACTGAGGCAAGATTTGCTGGGTAGGATTGACAGGAATGTTACACAGACGGATTTTTAAAATCTTTTCAAACCGTGTTTTCTTTTCTGAATATCACTGTTCCCCTAACCATACACTTTATTCCCCATTTCACCCCTCTTTTTCAGGATTTTTGGATGTCATTCGCAACAACCGTTTTTCTGTAGTTCTGTGGTTTGGATTCTTGATTATTAAGTATAAATATATTTCTCCCTGTGTGACCCTTAGAGGTCTATTTCTCATATATGAACACTTTTCTATCATTGAAGTCAACGTTGGACCTTCCTATTGTTCCTCTATTTTTTTCATAACATTTTCGTAGTGGCAGAGTCTAGTAGAAGATTTGTGAGCTGAGTCTGCCTGGAGGAAGCAGTATTTCCAAGATAAAGTTCTTAAATTCTCTCTTTAAATTACATTTTGTGGAAGGCAAAGTTGTGACTATGAAGGAAGGTTATAGTTTTCTTATCAAGTTCAAGACTTTGCTTTTCAGTTGTTGTTACAGCATAATAACACATTGATTTCTGCCGTTTTGGGGGGTCAAAGATGAGCAGATCGCTCCTGAAAATAGATGAGGTTCAAGAGCAGCTGAAAGACCTGTAACAGGGGCTTAAATTATCATTAAGGTTATGTTTCAGCAGTGACGATGGCATTGCAAATGCTGCACTTAGAGAAGCATCAATGTTCTGTACTTTAAGTAGAAAAAATTTCATTCAGTGCTAGATTCAGTTTTGAAGAACTGGAAAAAGCGAAGGAAACTGATTTCCTCAACTTTTTGAAAAGAACGTATATCCTTTCTGTCTTGCTGTTTAGCTTATGGCAATATTTTTGTTTGTATTTCACTTTGTTTCACTCCTTCCCTAGCACAGCCTTCATTTCCATACCTGTTTATGCACTCGTGCTGAATACTAATGAAACACCAACCCTTCCTCAGCTGCCCTAAGCCACAGTTCTCTACATTTTCTCTTTCCTACAGATAGCATGGGAAATAAACACACAGCAATCTCATTTCTGTCAAAACTAAAGATGAAGTAGGCAGCTGTATGTAAGCCCACGTTCCCGGAGGTTTGTCCTATGTTCTTTGTGGCTTTTTCACAGACCAGTACCTCCTTATTCAGCAACAGCCTGCCCCGTTTACCAGCTGTCTCCTCCTTCCCAGCTTGTCATGGTCTATGTTCCTCTCCCACTCGAAGCTTACAGAGATGTTTAAAAATTCCATATTTTTTCCTAGCGGGGAACTCCCTCCACCCAGCAAAGCTTTCTGCTTCATGTTTCAAGAGAGATCATGTGGAAATTTTAGTTTCTAACTATATACTCAAATGCCTTCAAAATATACTTAATGTAGCCATAAATGAGTGATGTCAAGCTGTCATTCCCCGATGGGAGGCCACTGTAAGTGGGCTGCAGTGCTGGATCACTGTGAAAGCTCTCCTTCAAAACAGCTGTAGGTGAGTGCATAGTCGTCTCTATTTTGAGGGTCAGTATGAACCTGTGGTCCAGGAGAACAGAAAGGAAACTTCAGATGGAAATATAAAAATGCCAGAAAGCAAGGCGATGTAATACCGCGAAGGTATTACGGTAAAGAATATCTCTTTCTGCTTCTTCCTCATATCTCTGAGAAAACAAGCTACAAATTAAAATTATTTTGGAAATAAAGGGGCATATAGCATCTTCCAGTAGGAGATGCGCAGAATGAAATCCTATCAGCTATTGCACATCAAACCTGGTTGCAGAGCAGGCTGGCTACTAATCACCCGCGGGGTGACAGGCATGGCTCCTGTACCTTGCTCTGAGTTAGTGGCACGATCCTTCCATTCTAGGACTGACTTCCTGAGAGGCAGCTTTGCCACCACCTCCCAAGCATACCCACAAGGAGGGTCCCACTGAGCTTGGCATCTGCTACCACCTCTGCTTTGGGTGCCGATGTAGCAGCAAATGAAAGGAACAGCTTTTTCAAAACGAAACAATGACCATCACTCCTCTACCAAAAATCCGTAGTATTTCACACAAAGAATGAAGGCAATACAACGTCTGTACTCGTCATGCATGTTATCTATAGCTGAACCTTGTTCTGCAAGGTGTTGCATCTTCCCTGACCTCCATCGCTGCCAAGTCTCGAGCAGTGAACTGTGTGAAGCCCCGACAGCGATGACGCCATGGCAGCAATGGCTTCGGCAAGCCCGCCTGCACGCCTGCCTGTTTACTCAAGCAGCCGGGTGTAGTTTGTGCAAGCGCTGTGGCAGGCACAGAGGCGATCGCCTCAACTGCCTTCATCTTGTCTCTATGTGCCGCTGCCTCTCTTCTTGTCTGTGGAGGCGTGGAAGGCCTGGATGGATCCGCTTTGGGATTCCTGCCACGTTAGTAGCCTCTTTGTGTCTGGGTTGCCCTCTGGAAGTGGCTTCGCTCTTAACCGGGCAGATTGCGCTTCTGTTTTGGGTGCATGTAGATACATGGAATTAATCCAGGTCCGTGTCTGCATTCTTGATAGCACACTGATTGCTACCTGGCATTTCTCTTTTGGCCAGTCTCATAATTTCTTTGGGATTTCAGAGTCCCTTTAGGTTTAGATGTAGGCATGAGAGGCATAAACATTGCCAGGCTGGCTGGAAGGCAACAGGGGACTCTTCCATTTAAAGGCCTCACGTCACATCTAAAGGAATTTTATATTTTTGTTGCTTCCATTCTCATCATCTAGACAACCTCTTTTGATTTACCTCTATGCAGTCAAGCAGGAAAATGCCACACAAGTAAACTGAGGCACTTAACAGTGCTAATGTAAAATAATATATATAGCTTTCTCATTTTCCACATTTGTGCAGGCACTTGTCATGCGTTTTGTTCATTTGAATGGGTTTATAATATGACCCCCTGGGAGCTCTTCCATATGGGGAATGAAGTTTCAAAATCTGCACTTTCACAAATGGCAGCAAAATCCCATCACTTAGTGCAGAACTGCTGTTAAATGGTGAGCAAACAAACATTAATTACAAGTTCATTGCACAATACAAACAATATTTCTTTAGGCATTCATTATTTGCCAAAACAAGCCTCTTGGCAGACTTTTTTCCTTTTAAATTTTTTTCTTTACAGAATATGAGGTTATTCTTGCTTTCATCAAATAAATAAAATTTCTGCTGTGAGCTGTGGTGTTTAGAAAGTTAATTCCAAATAGTCTTTCTCTTCTTACTTTGGTCTTTGAGGTTTCCAGCTGGATGAGATGCTTGGAAACTGACTGTCCACTGCACTCTGAGAGGCAGATCCTGGAGGTCCTCTGCTCCAACACAGGGGCTCTGCCTCTGCTCTATGGCACTTCTCAGCTGTAAGGAGAGGGTGGCCTTATGTCAGGTTGGGACTTCAGTTTCCAGCTGCAGTGCAGACAGTCTGAAGGCACGTGGGAAAACTTATTTTCTGTTCTTCAAATGGAAGATTTTAAATGAAATGATGAAGATATTTAAATAAACTTCCCATTTTGTTGTCAGAGATTTGGGCCCAATCCAATTCTCATTCAAATTAATGGAGAAACTGTGATGATTTGAATAGCATTTAAATCAGATTATAATGGCATTTCCCTGACCTATTTTTCCAGTCCTGGTTGAAAGCAGGGCTTGGAATGCCTTTGCTCGTGACACTGCTGATTAAAGTAGAGCAGAGTCATGTAGCAGATGCCTGCGGTGGAGGTGTCGTGAACGTTAGTGGTGAAAAGAAACAGGTATGCACAAATGTTTTAGATAAGACGTGTGTGGTTTTCAATTGACGCTAGCCAGTTCTGCTGTGAAGTGCTGATTGTTCTCTGTCTCCTGAAGTGATTTTAATATGCATAATCCTGTGGGGTCTGAATTCGGTCACTGGGCTGCAGGGGCTGTTTTGTTACCATGTGCTTATTCATCACTGAGTCCAGCCAGAGACCGTGGTCTCTAGACGTTCTCAAAACTTAGACACACTTTCTCATTTTTAAAATTTCTGGTCATTTTCTCATGAGAGCAGTTTCACTAATAGCTGCTGTTTCTCTTTACAAGTGTACCAAAACCATCCACTACTCCTGCTTCCCTAGCGATAGGGAAAACTTCTTGAAAGGAAGAGAATTCCTGTAGGCAGAATCCAAGTTGTGCGATGCCCCTGTGTGCTGTAGAAGAAAGGTGTAACAGACTGGTCTGTGACAAAGCCTCTCTGTTTGCATCGTAAGGCTAAAAAAATTTTTTTTAAATTTGTTTTTAAGTATAATGTGTTAAGACTGTGCGTAGCCATTTGAAAGTGGAAAAATATTACTAAATGCAAGTCAATCAGCATTTTGAGAAACTGGAAAAGAAGCTAGCAGATATACATGTTTGTATAAAAAGTTACACAGATTCATGCCATAGAGAGACAAGAGCACTTTATTGTTCGAGTGAGGAATAATTGAATTGGGTAAAGTTGTTATTACAATATCAGAGGAGAAAAGGACTATAATCCCCTAAGGGGAGTCATGCACCTTTCTGGTATATAACCCTCAGTGCTTTCAGGGGGCTGTGCTGGAATGCCAGTGGAGGAGAAGAGGGATAATCTAATTCAAAGTAACTTAATCAGCGTGGTAGATAACCAGGCTAAGGGTTTTGCAACAGTATTTAATATTCATTGCCTGTATGCATGAAGAAAACAGAAACAGAATTGCTTTTTCAAAAGAAAGGCTGGCAGAGGCCTGGCTGAAAATACAGCCCTTCATAAATACAGTTGTTAATCTGTTTTATTCTATATAAGCTTTTATACTGTGCTTGTCACTGTATTTGAAGCACCTTCCGGTAATGTGTTAAGCCCAAAGATTAACATCTGTTGTAAGCTATTTCTTCTCTCATCCTTTCCCTTTGGGAAGAAGCGCGTGCAGCCGAGAATTCCGGTTAGAGTTCCTTTTTATCAGTTTGTTTGTATTTAATAGGCGCGCTACTATTAATTGCATGCCATTGTTTATTTCTGTCAAAGGAATATAGCATAGAAAATGTTTATCATAGAAAGTGATGAGGTTTGTGCCCTTTATTTGTAGAGAAGAAGGTGGAGATGCCGGCGTATATAAGCATCAGCTTTGCTGTAGAGACTCCCTGCAGCGGAGACGCACGGCCGCCTTAGCCTTTCATATAAGTCTTTACGGGGAGAGCTTTGAGGTTTGAGATGAAAATACGGTACTTTATTGAAAAGTCTGTGAGAATCTCAATTCTGCACTAGTGGATACGTTTGGTAGGTGGCCTGTGCTGCTGAGAGAGGCATCTGCAGTGCCCCGTGGTATGTGCTTTACACTGCCGTAGCGCAGCCAAGGCAGACGAAGGTATGGGTAAGGCGGTGTGGTAAGAACTGTTCCTTGTGGGTGGTGGTATGTTAGAGGTTGGCAGCAATGAGAAATCGGTCTTCTGCAATACGGACAAAGATGAACGTGTGGTTTATCAAGGAGGGCCACACCCAAATGCAAATTTTCCAAATTACCTCCCTCTGTTACGTCTGCCCTTCTGAGTTTCAGTGTCAGTTGTCTGTTCTTAATGAGAGAACTGATCCAGAGTGGTGAGGAAGGGGAAGTAGAATTATGATGCTTGAGAGTTTCAGATCCAATCAGTGTCATGGATATTTTGAAAAGGACCTCCATGGAAGTCAGATCTCCGTGACAGTCTGCATGTAGGAGCCTAAAGTATCCGTACAACCCCCAGGAAAGATTCAAGCCATTTTAACATCTGGCATGGTAGCTTTTTCCCGGGTGAAAACTCTCATGTTTCTCCATGTCAAATGCTGCTTTGTATCTCAGGAAGATGAGAACAAATGTCCCATTTCTCCACTGATGCCATTTGCATCCATGTGAATGATGTGGCTTCAGATCCACGTGTGGCTTGGATCTGAACTCTGCTACCTCTCTAGGCCTCCATGCCGGTTGTACGATCTAGCATTGCCCAAGTGACAGGCAGATGAGAACGTTTTCTCTGTCTGCAGTACCTTGGCAGAGGCTTGGAGGAATTCACTGCACTGTTTCCTGTCTCTAAAACCTCTATTTTCACCTCCTAATGTCAGAGCTTTTTGTGTGCTTCCATCTTGCTCAGGCTGCCAGTGACAGAAACAATTTTTGTCATTATTTTTATTCATATTTTGTCTTTCAAGGTTTTTTATTTTGGCTAGTAAATGAGCTAAGGCTGGTCATTCTAACGTGCCATTGTTGTTGCCTGAAAGAAGGAAAAGCTCTTAAAGTGATGGACAGTACAAACCAGTGACGTCTATGGCCTTTAAAGTGACACCAGAATTTGAGCCCGGTGAATGCCCAGCTGTGTGGATTAGTCCAGAGCTTGGCTATCAAAGTATATGAAGGGAGGAAAGCAGGAAGATGGTCACTCATTTGTGCCTCAAGGCTCCGTGGACACTTCATATTTAAATTGAAGTAACTTAATCATAGATGAGTATCTGTGAGAGAAGCAAGCTGACTTGTAATGCTGAAAAATGTAGAAATGGAAGGAAGTTATTGACTGGTGTGTATAATCACAGTCTAGCTTTTATATTCCTATTGTAATCTAAACAATAAGGATTAAGTTCTTTCCTCAGAGAAACACAGATAACTGCATATTCAAGAACACAATCATTGTGCAGAAGGAGAAAAAGCGGAAATCCATGTCCCCTACTTGTTATTTTTTGGAATAATATTGATTTTAATTTGCTGGTTTAACGGTAGTTTTCCCCTTTGCAAATGGAAAAGAGACACTTAATGAGTCATCACTCAATAGCAGCAATGCCAAACCAGAAAATGCAGGCAGTAGAGCTGAGGAGAAAACATACATTTCATTAGCAAAATCAGTCAGGTTCCTGTGAAAATACAGTTTTGTGTTCAAAACACTGATAACATTTTTAATAAAGAGCTTCCACCTGACTGCCTTATGCCAACATCCACAAAAAGCAGAGCTGGCAGATTCCCACAAAAACATCCTTCTCAGCTAAACTTCCATTTCTGTGGTATCAAGCTGAAGGAGAAGAGAAACTAAATGAAATAGCTCTGTCTTCTTACACATTGCGCAGGGCTTCTATTATCTGTGTGTCACCTTTGCACTGAAGTTGGCTTTCCGTGACTAACAAATTGAAATACCGAAGCTCCGAAGGTATACACTCCGGTGGAAACTGTCTGATATAGTGCACGTAATTTGAATACGTGTGGGAGTACCACAGAGTGATTCTGGGGTTGCATGGCATGTGAAATGAGAGACCAGCTTTTGTTCTGGGGTGCTAGCTGCAGTTCTGGCCTTACTGAAGTCGCTTCAGATTTGCTGTTGGTCTCAGTCAGATCAGATTAAGATTTCTTCCCTGGCCCTCGCTGTCTGGAGCAGCAGGTTTGGAAACGTGGGCTAGAGAAATTGCTTGGGTTTCACCTTGCATTTCATATCATTCTTCTGTGGCTTCCCAGTCTAATATTCCAGGCAGATGCTAAGGAGAGGCTTATGCTGGATGTGAACACAGAATTCACTGAAGTGGGTCATCTTGCCTGGGGGTTTCTTCATGATACAGGCTGAAGAGTAACTTCATTTTTGTGCTGCCCCATCAAGGGGAAGGAAGAAAAATGTATGTGGATCCACAGTCATACGTGGTTTTAAATCTTCCCCTTGACGAAAATAAACTGTGTTTATTTTTGACTGTGGTCTCAGACCGGGCTGAAGGATAATAGTTGCTTCTCAGGAAGGGAAGCAAAAATCGAACAAGCTGGAAACACCAATACTCAGGTCAGTTGGGCAACTTGGATTTTTGGGATCTGTCATTGCTGTAAAGTTACACAGAACCTTTTCTTTTGCATAATTTTTATTGATTAAAAAAAGAAGAGGGAGAAAGTCGGTCCTCAGCTGGCGTGAAGAGACCCAGCTTTGCTGAAGTCAGTGTGCATCTGTTCGTTCTGGTGAAAGATATAATTACCCCGTATTGCACTCGTTTTATCAGCCACTGCTAATGTTTTCAGTGTGATCCTCTAAAGCTTTTCAAGAATGAAAGCTCTGTCTGCTGCTCCCAGCACTTTGCCTCTGTGACATATGAATTGTGCCAAATCCATTTTGAGGTTTTGTTTTTAAGCTCTGAGTACAAGGGTGAAGTGAAAATAAAGTGTGAATAATGGTCTTTCTCTCAAAGGCAATGTGATATTGCGTTGAGCTGAAAAATTTACTCTCACACAGATCGGCCCTGCCAGTATGAAGGGCTGATTGATGCTGAGTGTGATCCAGCTGATATCTGATATTGGGGAGGGGGAGGGCTCTTCAGTGTTGCTGACAAAGCTATAACAAGATCCAGGGACTGGAAGCTGAAGTTAGGCAAATTCAACCTCGCAATAAAATGCCAGTCATGAATATAATAAAATACCGTAACAATTTCCTGGGGCTCGTGATGAAGTCTTTAGTTTAAAATCAGTCTTCAGTTTCTGGGAGAAATTCTGTGGCCGGTCTGTGAGCTGGAGGATCGTGGTGGTTCCTTTTGGTTTTGTAGTTAATTGAAGCGCACTTGTTACCTTCCCTTCTTTGCTAGGCCCAAGGAGAACACATTTACCAGAATTGCCCTTAACAACTCGCATAGCACCTGCAGATCTGCACAGAGTGAACTGTTCTAATTAAATTTGGTCCTTTAGGACTACAGAGGATTGCCCACAGAGATGGAGGAATTGTGTGCCTGCCTTCCCTTTTCCTTTTCCCCCATACTTGTTTGGGTCGGTTCTCGAGGGCTTATTTTGTAAGAGTTTTTTTTCTTACCTTCTTTTTCTTTGCTCTAGCATGGGAGCGGCTCACCTGATGGGGTGTAGCTCAGCAAATAGATTGCTCGTGGTCACAGTTGACTTTGTCAATGGTGACACACCACCTGCCACCTCCGCTCCTCAGTCATTCGTTCACCTCTGTGGAATTCAACCGTTTGCACTCTCGAGGGCTGGGATGGTGTTTTGGTGTAATGGAAGCCTTCAGGCTTCATGTGGGGACATCTGGATGGAGCTTAATGACATGGGATATATATGTAGTCCTGTTAGTCACAGGAGCTGATTCCCTCCTGGTTGGAAACTCTTTAGAATATATGAAATTAGAGGTTGCTGAACGAAGGAGCACTCTGCTCGTGTCACAGGACTGGGCTCCCTGTTATTTCCTGACTGAAAAGCAGACAGCTCCCACCTAGGGAATTCTCAGGTCTGGGAATTCTCCTTCAACATTGTGCTCACCTGCAGGCTATTTGAGAAGTACCAGGGGTGTCGGAATATTGCCACCTAAAATCAAATGTTTCTGTTGTCGTGGGTATTGAGGAAGCTCAAGAACAGCCCAGGTTTGTGAAATCATTATATTCAAGAAGAAGCTCTCTCTTCTCCTGCATTTAGAGCCCTGGTACTATCACATTCTGTTTTGACAGCTGTCAGAAGTTAAATGAAAGATATTTGGGGAGAGGAGGGTTGAGCTACAGGAGAATTGTTATTTGCAGCGCTCGCCAACAGTTGCGGTTTTCACTTGGTAACACACATACTGTCTGTTATTCTCTCTCTTTTATTCTCCTTTGCTAAACTTTTGTGCCTTTTCTTTCTGTGGCTCTTGTAACGGGGACTGATGCCATCCGACCTGTGCTACTTCCAGTAGAAAACTTCTTTTGATACCTCGCATGTGAAATGCAGTCCATGCCCTGCCCTAGTTTTTCTCCAGTTCTTCTTCGGTGACTGTCAACATCCGAACTTCTGCTAGTGCCACTGTCCTCCTTTCATCTCCCAGATTTAAGCTACAGTTTTGCCCTGAGGAAAAGGAATTTACGCTAGCTCTTTTCTTAATATTTTTCTTCCCAGCTGACAGCATTTATTCTCACAGATTACTCTAGCAGTTTGGTCTTTAACACGAAGCTCTGCTAAAGGCCTTTCCCCTGGCTTAGTGCTTTCTCTTGGTGTTTATAACCAAGGGGGAAGGGCTCATAGGTGTTAGGGTAAAAGGGTCTTCAGTGATTGCTTTCTCTTTTGGATTCATACCTGTGGGCTGTAGAAATTAACATTATTTTAACTTTAACATACTTAGCTTGAACACAGGAACAGCTGAGCCTTGTTGTGTAGTCAGTCCTTTTTAGTGTTTTATAATTATAAATACAAACAGCGTTGCTGAACTTGCCGGGGAATTGGCAGAGGCTTAGACTATGAAGACCGCTATACCTCCCTTGTATCACACGGTGGCAGAAAACACCCGCCATATGTTCTTGTACTGTGCATGTTTGGTAAGTCATATCAGATATTCAGCATATTCACAGAGAATATGTTAGTTTGGAAAATTAAGTCTGTTTAATTGTCTGTGCAGAAAGAGCTTATTTTATAGCACAGTAATATGCGTTCAGCCACAACTTGCAGAACGAAGGGTGTGTACGGGATTCACTGAGGTATTACAGCTGACAGTCGATGTATATATGTAGTAGTGTGGAAAAGATAATTATATAGCTGGAATTATACAGTCATTTAGTTTTAATTAGGCTTTTGATTAAATATAAAAGCGCTATTAAGAGTGACAGATACAGTAGATCCTGATAGACTACATGACAGCTTTTGGCTAGAAAAACTCCTGGGCTGATTTTTTGTCAGACTTGATTTTTTCTAAAGATCTCAGTGACAGTTCTGTTGAGTCTTTGATTTGAACTACTCCTTATTCTGTCTCTCTCTTCTTCTCTGTATAAATGTGTTTATCTGTGTGTTTACAGTATTTCTGTTGGTAACAGGTGTTATATTAATTTACAAGAAAATTATTTCGGTTTTAGGAGAGATGGTAAAATTTAGGTGTTAGCCAAGCAGCTAAGAATTAAGTTTGGGTTTTTAGCCATGATAATACATTGAAACTCCATTTAGCTAAGCTTGTCAGACTTCCTTTTCTCGATAATGATACTATTTATGTGAACGTGTGTCTGAGCACATGAGCATGAGCAATTTGTTAAAGGCTTACATATGAGAGACTTATATAAGATATAACACAGGAGGGAAGGGATATTATTATGAAAATATAAACAGAGATATATACCAGATCTGCTTGTAGAACTGACTCTGACACAGACATGAGCAAGTTGCTTTAAGTATCAGGTCTCCTGTTGCAGTAAGCTGGTTTTTATGTTAGAACCCTTAGTCTTGCAGAAGGCCTGGGCCAAGATGGGTTTAAACCAATCCTCTGTGCCCTACGTTTGAAAAATAAGACCGTTAAGTAATTATGGATATGAAGCTAATTATAGACTCCTCTCTTAAAGAACTTGGCCATGGTATTTCTCTGGTATTTTAACTGAATAAATCAAATAATACTTTCAGAAAGCGATTGGGTAGAGGAAAAAAGGCAAAAACCCCTTCAGTAACTGTCAGTGGGTCTTCAATATCATTAGTCGTAGTTTTGCATCGTTCCACAGGGAGTCTAGGAGGCCTCCCAGTGCCAGTCCGCAGTTGTGAGCCGAAGATGGCAGCTTCCTGGCTTTGTCACGAGCCTGCTGCAGGACCTTGGGCAAACCCTCCTTTTTGCCCTTCTTCGCCCGTTTCCTCTTTCACTTCCCATCTACCTCGGTTACGGACAACGCAGATGCTCCCAAGCAGGATGGTGCCTCTGATAAACGTTTGCACTGCTCGTAGGCGTTAGGATCCTATCAGCAATTGAGGGCTGAGTTTCCGAGGTGCAAAGAGCCCGCAGGATATGTGTTGCTGTGCTTAGTATTTGCTGCAGGGACAAATGGGTCCGGCTTGTCCTTGACGCGATAGAGGATGAGGCCAGCCTTGAGACACGATTTTCTGCACATCAGTAAAACCCTGTGTTTTCATTACTTAGGCTCGGGATTGAAGTCGGCGTCGTTGGAAGGGCTGCTGTCGACTGCAGTGATGTGACACAGGCAGCTGTTTCCCGTGTCTGTCTGTTACAACTTGTCATTTTGTTTCACAGTGTGGAAGGTGTGAGAAGTGACAGGACTAAATAAGCACAGAGGGAACCGACTGTTTTATCTGACTGTGTTAACGAATAAGCTGGGAGTGAAGTTAACTTCATGTGAAGCAGTTTAAATTATTTATTTTCAGTCCTGGAACTGTACTTAACATGTTGTTAAGGCAGAGCCATGTTGACAGAGTGACGTTAATTACCCCGCTGGAAACACATCACATCAGCTGAAAACAATTGTTCACAACTATAATTCATGGCTCTGGGTAAAGCCGTAGCCTTTGCAAATCTTGCCAAACATTTTCCCCCTCCAACTGTGGAAGTTCCTTCTGCATCCACCCGCAGCAAACTAGTTCTTCAGTTCCAGCAAGAAACTATGAAGATTTTTGCCATCTTTTTGGTTTTTTTTTTTTGTCTTCTGGTGAGATGAGCAATTGCATGACTGGAATCCTCTCTATTAGACATGGCACATCTTAAAAACGTGAGGATCTTCATTCAGTGATCCACCAGAGTAAATGCATACGCTTACCGTTCCAGTAAATGCTTTACCACAACTCCCGAATAACTGAATTCCCACTCCCTAATTCATAGCAAGAGTGTTGTGTCCTCCAGAACGGGAAGTTTCTGCATCTGGGGTTTCCATTCTTCGCAAAGGCTTTGGCTTAAACATCCTTACTGAGAACTGGATGCGACTTATGTGCTAAAACAAGGGAGGAATTGACTTTTTTCTCCCATCTTGTTCAGCATTACAATGAGTTAAGGACTCCAAAATAACCCAGCTGAGGAGCG
This sequence comes from Buceros rhinoceros silvestris, assembly GCF_000710305.1. Lineage (NCBI taxonomy): Eukaryota > Metazoa > Chordata > Aves > Bucerotiformes > Bucerotidae > Buceros > Buceros rhinoceros. The sequence goes on along the minus strand of NW_010413255.1, from coordinate 97,350 downwards.
CTGGGAATGTATCTGCAAATAAATGAATGGCTGGCTACTCCAAGTTGTTATATTATATTTTTCTAGGTGCTTCTGTTCCATGGTTGATACAATGCGAGATCCTACTGGGAGAGTGCATGTATGTCTGAAGCTGTGCCTAGTAACATCTAACTCTCTGCTTGTAGGTTAGGCCAAAGACCCTGATTCCAGACAGCCTCCCTATCTCCCCGTGCAGAGACCAACCTTCCAAGCAGCCTCCTACCTTCCAGAAGGCGACTGTAGTCAGCATCAAAAACCCCAGCCCTGCTCTCCCGACTGCCAATAACACCGTCAGCCATGTACAGACACCTAACAGCCAGTCACAAAGTGTCACCGAGTCTGCAGCTATTTCATCACCTCTGAGCAGTGCAGGTGTGGCGTACGCCATCATTTCCACCTCCCCCAACAATGCAACTCCTATCAGCACCAGCGCGACTGTTTCTGTGGTCAACGATAGCATTAAAGTGCAACCACTCCTCATCAGTGCCGACAGCAAAGTAAGTTCTGCTTTTCCCAGCTTTTTGGGGGGGTTTTTTTTGTTATCAAACACTGGAGTTACATTGCAGATGTAAGCAGAATATTCCCCTGCGAGTGCACAGCCCGGTGCAGAGTGGTGTCAGTGGTTCCTTTGAAGAAAATAATCAGAAAGCAATGGAAAATTCTTAAGGGGACACATGGACGCTAGTAAACATTTTTCTGCGTACAAGCATATTTATTAGTGGGAACAAAATGCATCATTATGGAGCCTGACATTAATGGGACTGTATGATTTTCCATTTCCCTAAACCAATCCTCACTAATAATATTCCTGATTTCTGCGCAGGCTTAAATTTCCTATGGACTCCCTCTTCAATTATGTGGTAATACTAGTTAAATCAACTGACCCCGGGGAGTATATCAAATAATAAGGCATTCCCTCCTATACTTTCAGGGGAAGACTGAATGAAATGAGAGCTCAGGGTTTCAAAACTGATCAGCAGATGAATTGGAAGGGAAAAAAATCAAGTTATGAATTACTTGTTTCCTCTTTGTACTGCTTTTCAGCTTTGAAATGCAAGAACTTCACCACTTTTATACCAGAAAGATACAATAAGGGCTGCCGATGTACCCCGCAGACATTCACTGTAATTTGCTCCTAAGATCCTGCTACTTTCGGTCTTGTTGGCAGCACAGGTTCTCATACAGTGCTAAAAAAGAATACAGGATGCAGGATGGCTTTTGAGCAGTAAATAAAAGCTGCCATCTCTTCCCCATGTCTCTAATATAATTATTTTTTCTAGTACTTAAACTGGCTGCCGATTAAGAAAACTGTCCCTTTTTATGCTCTCCAGTCTTCTAGAGTGACTGAGTTGAGATGAAGTATCTGACAGTTAAATAACGTTGTCTGAAAGTTAGCAATAAAATAGATGAAAAAGGCCCAGCATTCAAATCCAATAACCTTCATCCAGAAGGGCAGCTTGGGAAGGATGTCCTTAGTCCTTCGTGAAGCCGTGATTATAGGTATAAAGAAGTCACGTGTGTAGTCCTGTGGTCAGAAATTGTCCTTCGTTCCTTTTTAATTTAATAGCTCCTGCTGTAGCATTGTCTGCACTGTGTAAATCTTTGTGTGGTAATTAAAATATGAGCAGCTGGGTATATTAACAGAATTGTTTTGGTTGGAAAAGACCTTTAAGATCATGGAGTTATCATCTGTGTAGTAATTCCTATAGGTTCTAAACCAGAATTTGTTTTAATTTAAAACTCATCTATTTTATCCCGTTTATGCAAAACAGAACTTCCACTGCTCCTAACACACATAAATGCTGAGGACTGAACTCTGCCCTCAGTTACACAAATAATACTGAGGAGTATCTTCCTTCCCATCTGCATCTACTTTCTCTGAAATAACACGGTATGGCTGAGACCAGACTATACTTTTAAATCTGTAGTGATTTCATCTCTTCTACCTGCATGCAAACTAAAATCACAGGAAAGACTTTAAAATCACGGACAGCATGAGTGCTAAAGTTAGGCTGCTGAGTCAGCTTCAGAACTACTTTAAATAGGAAGTGTCCTATTTTCAGACCCACTGATCAAGTGGCTCCGTTACGCTGCAGTACATTTATAAGGTACCGATGATAGTTAATTTTTAGAAACGTGAGTATGGATTTAGAAGCCTAACCTAGGTATTCAGTTTTTTATATTTTTGGCTTGTGACTTGCGTTTGTTGTCTGTAGGGGTATCAAGTAACCTTTCAAAGAAGAATCAAAGGTTTCAGGTGGAAAACTCCTATTTCATATAGTGAATTTACTTCTTTTATTTGTTTTTTAGGTTATCATTATTCAGCCTCAAGTCCAAACCCAGACAGAAAGTAAAGTGGAGACAAAGAAACCTCCTGAAGAGTCAGCTCAGGGACCCTCTGCTACCAAAAAGAAAAAGGAGGAAAATCCAGAGGTGATCATTTTTTTCTTTTCTCTTTTTTTAAGGAAGCTACAGTATGATGAAGTTATGGGATCCAATTCTAAGCGTTCTTCTGCGTGCGTACATCATTACCGCATGGATCTACGTGCTCATGTTTCTGCCAGCTGCTCCCCTCTGTGTCCAATCACTGCAACGGGCAGCGATTTCCCCTCCAGTGAGGTGTTTGGTTTGCATCATTCAAACCTTCCATTGCCACAAAATGTAGGAATTGTAGGTCTCTTCATAATCAAGGCACCTTGCATGGCTCTGGTTTTATATCTTGTGAAAGGTGTATACAAGCTTAAGATGTTTCCTTTTATGTTATCAAATATATAACATCAGGTTAAGAGGTTGCATACGAGAGTGAATTAACATGTCTTTCGTAAGATGAGCTTTTATGTCTTCTTTGTAAGGAATCTTGCAATTTTTAGGTCGTATTTAACAATACAGTTTCTTGCATTTGCTGTGTACGTGTCTTCCCGCATGTACGCAGGTTCTTTCTAGTCTGAAATAGATTAAAATCCTGCAAATTGAGTAAGAGAGTAGAAGGCTCTCTTGGAAAGTAGAAAGGTTATGAGATAAAATCTCTTTCATGAACTCAATTTGCGATGTAAACTAAAAATATAAATCAGAAGTCTGTGTGGAAATGGGCTCTCTCGTTAACAGGCATTTTGATTTTTGACGAGAGGTATTCGCGTTGGGTTGTGTGTACTTCTGCGGCCGTTCGAGAGGTTACACAAACTGCAGCTACTTCTGTTGTGAAAATGATCAGCTCATGTGAAGTCTTAACCTTACTAGTTTAAGAAATGTTTAGCACGAAAGCATCCTTGGAGCTGTAGGTTTAAGGGGATTATTACAATATAAATTTATAATGTTACTTGAGGCATGTGGGTGGTGTTTTACCATTTTAAGAGGTTCATATAGTTAAAGCAGTGTTAAAGTTAAATAGTGGCTTTTAGCCTAGAATATCACAGGTTTATGCAGAAGCTCTGCAGGAAACCTCCCAAGTTTAAAATCTGACCCTCATACAAGTCATTTTCACGGAATGATGGGACTGTAGGGTCCTGTTTTGTTCAGGGAGGTATTTCAGAAAGATACATTTTTACTGTGTAGCACCCTATGGGCAGAAAGGCTACTAGATAGTGCTTAAAAACAGAATGCTAGAAAAACCCATTTTTCTTTGCCTGTAACTTAATCTCCACAGAAAGAGTATTGAGCAAAAATATTCCAGAGAGACGCAGGAAGAGGCCATGGGACTGGGCATACTTTTGTGTATAGCACTCATAAATTTAATGAGCTTTTCATTAAATTGCTAACTAGAATATCCTGACTGCCTTTTTTGCAACCCAGAACACTGTTCCTGCCGTGTGTACTGGAGGGGTTGGCAAGGACAGTTTTCTGGGTAGGATGCTGAAGCTATGCCCTTAAGTGTGACGGTTGTTCTCTTTTCATGGATTTGTTTCACGGCCGTAAATATGCAGGTCTAGAGTTAATTTCTTTTGTTCTTTGAAAGTAAACTTTAGTTGATTATCATGTACTTATGCAATTAGTGTAATTAGAACTAACAGCATAATTAGTATAAATACATGTGATGACATAAATAGAACATGTAATTAGAAAATGAAATGGTTTTGTTTAAATCTTTGTTTTGCTTCATGAAAAGACATGCTGAACATTTCTAAAAGCACTCATGGCCTTTAAACAGGTGATTCAATTTAAGGCAAAGAGCAACAAAGATACCATGACATTCTTAAAGAGAAAATAAGCACTCTTGGCACTTCTCTCCACACCTTTATTTATCTTCAAAGCACGAAACCGAGGCAGAAACTCCAATATGGCTCTGCATAAATGTTAGTCATGACAGACTGGGATTTAACAAATTAAATTGAAAGTTTGAAACAAATACACCAGAAATCACCAGACCTACCAGCAGCCAGGAATCCCATATGCAGCTGCTGAGTGTACCTGAACGAAAAGAAAAGACTGAAGAAAATTACTGCCTTTTGCTCCTGGCCCAGTCATTCTGTCAGTCTGCTGGGAAACCTTGAGGCTGATCCTCAAGGTTCAGCCCCCTACAATATACACGCCTTTGGCCAAGCCAGAGATTTCTCCTTTCCCAAGTGTGCAATCATCAGACTAAAGCAAACCACTTTGCATCTGCTGTGCTGCAGCCAAGACGCCTGGATGACTGACTATGGAGTGGCTTTTCCAGAAGCAGGACGGAGGGGCTCAGCCCCCTGGGGTGTCCCGGATCCTGTGTCAGAGCCCTCTCCTGGGATACGAGCTCCTCTGGGCCTGAGGAGAGTCTGAAGGAGTGGGCCATCACCTCCACTGGCGATGGGGGCCAGTAACTGCCCATCTAATGGTGGACCTTCCCACCAGAATGACTTCGTACAGAAATGAAGGAGTTCTGCAAGGAGCTGCTCCTCTGGAGAGCAAGTACCTGGCGAGTTGGGGGTTTTTTTTCTGGTTTTGTTTTTTTCTTCAAAGGACCTGGGTTCAGCACAGGTGAAGCAGAATTCCACCAAAACCTTCTCGCTTTTTAAAAGTTTTATATTAGCAAAATCGTATCTTTCTGGAAACATATTCCAGGACATTCTAGTGTTTTTAATTTAAAATAAAAATTACTGCCAGAATTGCTGGTTATTTAGCTAACAGTGTCTTTAATCTTGCCTGAGAAGGATGAGAGACACATTACAATTGTGAACTAAATGCTAGTGCTGGGCCTGGATTGAAAATCTGGAGAACTGGAAGCCTCAGGTTTGCAGATTCCTGCACCAAGGAGAAGCGATGGAGTTTATCACCTTTGAGAGGAAAAGCATTGCAGCAGAAGCAGTGTTTTGAGTTGAATCCAGCAAGCTCCATGACTGTGAAACAGCAGAACCATGAAACCAAATATGCCGTTAATGTAACACGCTTCTTAAAAAGAATGCAGCTTCTACTGGGACCCTTTCTAGAAGGAACCGTCTTGCAGATATCTATAAAAGCTAACCCATCCCGTGTTTAATAGCAAGATAATGATCAAGCCCATTCATGAAGACTCTTCATGTGTTAAGCAAGTATGCTGTCATTACATTTAGATTTGTATTCAAGTAATTTTAGCATGAAGAGAGGAACTTGTTCAGCAAGCATTCCAGTACTCAAATAATTTTAGTTTATATATCAGAAAATGTGTGCTGCCCCTACAGCTTAACGTTTGGGTAATACAGGTATTCTGCGCTCCTTTGGGAAAATACGATCGCACGCTAACTGTTACAGCTTTCTGGTTCTATACCCGAATGTTGTTACTACTTCTGCTCAGAGCACCAAGATGTATCCTGCCACAAGGTTATTTTTTGGTATGGGTGAGGTGAAGCCTGTAATCCTACTCAATTGACTAATTTTCTTCTCAGATCTGCACAGCACATCTCAGATCAAATATTCATCTTTCCCTTCAGGTGTGGAGACCCCGCTGTGTCTAGCCGGTGGTTTAGACATATAAGGAGTGACTGTTATTGAAAGAAAGGTCTGACATGCAGATGAACACGTGTGCTTGTCATTACCACGGTTATGGAAGGCAGAAGTACAGCATGAATATATCTAAATTACCAGGGATGAGATTCAACATCACCATTTTTTAATGTACAGGGAGAATTACATTCTAGAAAAATGTGGAAAGAAAATGTTCCTCTCTTATGATGTTGTTATTTCACCTTTTTGACAGAGATATTTGCACATATATAAGAGAGATATAGGTGTCCAATCCTGACCCTCAGGTTTTCAAGAACCCACCCCGTAGCTAGACCCTTTAATCTACAAACTGTGGATGTCCTTGCTTTTCCAATTTCACTTTGTGAAAGTAAGAATTGCAAAGGAAAATGATAGTTCTGGTAACTTACTAGTTAATTTTATACTGATCCGAAATGAAAAATTCTGTCACAAAACTTCAGAATGAAAAGGCTTTTCACAAAACAAGATCAATGTAATTCTGACTTAGAAGTATTGGATTGTGTTCTTCTGAGACTTCTTTGATTGAAACAGCATGTTTTGACCTTCTGCCACTTAAACACTGAATTTTAGTTTGGCCTGAATCTACACATTTTATTTTGGGTGAGTGTCATAATTGCATCTTCCCATGGTATTTGGATGCTTGATCAGATTGGATTTGGGCTTTGCTCCTTGGATTTATGAGTAGCTTGGGTTTCGTAGTCAGATTGTCTCTCCTGCAGAATCGCATATCGTTGGATCGTCACTTGGGTGACATCATCCAACAAGACTGTTGAGCACGGCAGAAAGAGGAGGAGATCCGTGAGACCCCACAGTACCACAGATGTGATTCAAAACCAGTGAGTTCAGTTCAGTTTGGGCTTGGAATGACACAGGAGAATTTCAGTTTTCCATTAAAAAGATGGAATAAAAGCTTCAGCAAAACTTCTTCTGCAAGGAAAAATTTCCCGATGAAAAAGCACGGATAGAAAATTTAGAATTTGCTCTAGAACTTGTCCTGTTACTGCATCGGCATGTTTTGAAGATTTGTTAGTATTAAGATGTGGTTTGTGCATATATAGTGTACGAGAGTTCTGAGTTGTATTTTAGATCAGATTCCTCACTGCAAAATGAATTTACCAGTGTCAGTGGAAAATGTTTGCTCACTCCATTGAGGGAAAATATTGGATCAACGTACCTCTTCATACTTCATGCACTTTCTCTTCTCTCTGTAACTTGTTTAGGGAAATTTCGGAACCTTTTATTTGGGGGAGGGGGCTTTCAGTATGCTTCAGATGTCTTGTTTAGTGTTGTAAAGTTCAGTGCAAGTGTATCCAATCTTGTTTCACTTCATACAGCTTGCTGACATCCCACAAAAGCAGTGGTATGTCCAAATTGTAATAATAATACACGGTTACTTCTCTAAAGAGTGGAGTAATAAAGCAGCTAGCAGTATGAAATCGAACTGGTTGAACTGACTGAATTTTGATCATGCGCTGTATAAAATCAGTAGTCGTATAGCACTGGCTTCGTAATTCTCTGAACTGCTAAAGTCTGTGTAGTCAGACAGGTAGGACACGACTGACCAGGCATATCTGGAGCAAAACTTGAATTAAAGTTCTTCATATTACTATGCATTCCAGAAAGATACGTTTCTGCAAGACCCTTCCCAGTTTTGTTCTGTCAGTGCTGGATTTATTTATTTACTTATTTCTGCCATGGTTGTTGTTGTAGAAAATCTAACACCTGTTTACTTTTTCCTTAGAAAATTGCCTTCATGGTAGCATTAGGACTGGTTACAACAGAACATATGGAAGGTAAGGTGGCATATGTTGTTTACAGTTCAGTTTTCGAGTGTGATCTTTTCTCAAGGCTGTTCTGCAGCTGAGAGGAATTGGTGATTCTGTCCTCTGAAGGGCAATGAAAAATCAGGGGAAAGGTTCCCTCTGCACAGTTGTGCTTTTCACCTCAAAACAACGGGGGACCTTACTTTGCTCTGCCTCCCATCCCACTGCACAGTTCAAGGGGCTTGGGAACCGGCTCTGCAGCCAGCACCAGCAGACTTGGCGTAAGCCAGCATGTGGGTTCGCTCAGGCATCACGGTCTTTGAAAGGACGTTAACAACGGGAGGATGAGAGCGTTGCAGCAAAAAGCTCGCAAAGGCTCAGCCAGCACTGATCTGGTTGAAGAATTAGCGAGGTTCAAAGATGTTTACCCAGATCACCTGTAGCAAGCGTGACCTCTCCTCTTTCCCCTTATGAGATGGACTTTCATTTTTTGAGTTAATCATCTGTCATTTCTAGAGTTCCGCAGAATAATGTGTAAAATAGTGGTGAAAATCTGGCGTTTTGTTTGATAAGATTTTGAGCAAATTAGAAAACTATCTTTCACAAAAACTTCCTTCCCTCCATTTCCCCTCTAATTTTTTTTTTGGCTAAATGCTAAAAAACCCCATACTTGTAGTGGGATTGTGCTTTTGCGTGAGAGCCACTGGCATGCCTTCCTGGGCTTCTGAATATGAGTTCAAACAAATATTGCACGTCACCTAAATGCCGTATTGCCTAGTGTTCAGTTTACTTCTCCAACCTTCAAAAAATACCTTGCAAGAGTTAGCAGATTTGTACCTTTCTTTTCCTCAGCTTTGTCTTTCTGGAAGCATAGATGAGAGGGGAAAACAGTTTGTTCAGCGAATTTACCAGTGGTGTGAGTTGAGTTGTGGACTTCTTGGCAGAGCGGGTTGGTTCTCGTGGACAGAGGAGACAGAGCTATTTTTAAGGAAAAGTCTAGAGCTCGATGTGTTTTAGTTACAAGCTCAGCTAATACAAATTGCTGTGGTTCCACTGGTATAAGGAGAAAAATAGGAAAATCTAGTGTCTCTGTCGGCTGACAGTGATTCTTGATCACAAAAAATGTTAACGATGATTGACATTTATCACCCATCCCATGGACTGCCACCAGCAAAATACTTCGGGATTTCCAGTGCACTCAGTTTAAGTTTTATGTGCTTTAGAGTTAGGCACACGCTTAGATGATACTGTGCTGACTCCAGAACTATCTACCATTTTATAGCTTGTTCTCTTTTTTCCCTGTGCTTCCACTCCTTGGTTTTAAGGGAGGCTGTGAATTAGGGAGAAAATAGCATCTTAATTGTAAGGCCTTCTGTGGGTCCTGTTGCCTTTTTCCAATGTCTTTCCTCTTTAAATCCATATTTTAGAAAATCATTTAATGTCCCAGTGACTGAGAATTTGAAAGCAGTTTAAAGAAACTTTAAGCCATCGGTCTTTTTAATCCCTTAATGGTAATGGATTGAAATGGAAATTAAAAAGCTACAGCAATTTTGTGAGAAGATTTATAATCCAAAAACTGAAATGATGGCTGGATCTTGTATTCTTTGTCTAAGGAAAATAGGACAGCATCTGAAATTATGCTGAAGTGCAAATTGTGCTTACAACCGGGAGTAATTCATTTTGAGTAATTCTTTACTCTTTTATTTTATTGGAACTAATAAATTGTGTGGATTTAATGCTTATGTTCAAAACACCACGTACCACTTTGCTCCGTTCATTCTACAGCAAGCGCAGAGATGCACATTTTGAACCTGACTGCTACACCGGTAATCCTCCCGAATCAATTCTTCCAGACAAATTCACTTTTTGTATTCCGACTGTCTTGAAATGAATGACTCCCACCCAGAGCTGTTTGCTAAGGAAAGGGTATTTCTGCATAAGCGTTGGTGACTACAGCTGTCCAAAACAGCCTTATAGTTTTCACATGCTAAAGGTTTTATTTTAGTGCTGTGTCCTATTTACAGTTTTCAGCCATTGCTATTTATCAGCGAGCAGTCGTCATTACACAGTTCAGTTTATTTTCCTACTTCTAATGTATTTCTCAAGTTCATACTTTTGGAATTAAACCGTCTCAAGATTGGGTCATTAAAAGCTTGTCCACTCAGTATCATTAATTCACAGCGTTACTGCGTTTCTTAATGGTATTCGTTTATCTTGTGGTGGAGGGCTACGCTCCACTGCGCTATGGGTTTTTCTACCAGCCTCGCAGCCTTTCACCTGACACCCAGAGGAGTATCTTTCCCCTCTCTGGCAGAAGAGCTCTGCGCTGCAGAGCCCTGGTGCGAGGCGTTTTTGAGGCCTTCACCAGTAAATGTCCACAGCTGCTCCCACCGACTGCCGTTCTGCAAGGTACGGCTTTCCCTGAAGGTAAACCGTCATTATGGGCCTCGCAGAGTGACCAGGCGGAGCGTTTGTTGATGACGACAGCAGCTCATTGAAGCTTTGCCTCCAACAGAGAGCTGTTTTCCAATTTATTAATCTCTGTCGAATGTATTGCCATTTAGAGTCTTTTAGTTTTGTTCTCTTTGGGTTATATTTTTTAATTTAGTAAACTAAGGAATAAGCCAAATTCTGTGATGCAGTGTATGGTTGTAGCATATTAAATCTCTTTCTCTGGGCTATTAGAACTCTTTTAGCATCTATACTATTGTATAAAAAGAAAAAAAAAGTAGGGAGCAAAACTTTAGAAGAATTCTTTAGTTCAGGTCGTTCTAAAAATGCGTATCTTACTTTACCGGAACAAAATAAACCCCCTGAAATATTTCCATCTAGGTTACTGGAATGTTTTAAACAATTAAAACCGTTTTTTTTTTTTTACTTTATTAAGCCCTGTTTTGAAATACACACATTACTTTTTAGCAGAAGTACCAAGTAACAAAAGATAGTATATGTTTTTTTCTGTTTCGGTGTGATTATTGACAGATGCACTTAGATGTACATACTCATGATATTATGAGCAGGGATACTTTTTGGTCACAGTTTCCATAAATAAAGTGCTCTCCCTCCCTGACGGCTACACCGGGTAGTACATCTAGAGCCACTTCAGTTCATTACTCTCCCTCTCTCTCTTTATTTCCATCTATGCCCACTGCTATTACTTTTCCCCCCATCATCTTTTATCTCTTCCAAAGCTGCATTTCAGGTATCTACCACATGTGTGATTCAGACTCCAAATATTTCGGTGGCCTTGGTGAGACATGTACTGCAGAAATTCTCTCTCATGCCTGGGTCCCAAAAGGGCAAAGAGCTACAGATCCATCACAGTCCTCCTGCGAAGATGCTCGATCCAGTTAGGGACACGCAAAGCTCTGTTGTGTCAAGTTCTTTGTTTCTTTTTCTGGGCAACTGAAAAGTCCTGAGCTTGTTTCCCTGTGACACTTCTGAAAGACTAAGCCTGGGCTGCCTTAAGGCCAGCTTTTCCCTATGCTGCACGTGGGTGTGGAAATGCTGCAAGCCCTGGATTCACTGACCACGTAGCGTGTGTTTTCCGAGCCTGGCTGAAAGAACCATGGCTCCAGCTCACACTGTTGAGACCAGAGAGATATGAGAGGGCCAATTCATCATTTCTTTGCCAGCATCAAGGCATATAGTTCCTCTTCTGTGACATCTCTCTCACCTTTTGACCTTGAGAGCATTTCACTTACAAGACCTGATGCTGAGAACAACCATCTCTCTTCTGGTGGCTCTGGATTCATGTCAAGCACTCACTCTGCTGTTGAGGCCCAATTCACTTTAGAGGATGCCAAAGGGTCTGGCAAGGGTCTGGAAACTTCAGGATAGAGATTTCAGCACAGCCAGATGAGTGTTTCATAGGAAATACTTTCACAGCTGGACAGAACTGTTACGCATACAAGGTACTCTGGTTTGGAATCTGTGTAGCACAGAGGGTGTTAACCAGATGCTGGCAGTGGTTGCAGCCGTGGCATTTATTGCACGTCTCTGTGCAGCCTCAGATCACGTATTTCATGGTAGTGAGATTCTGTATAGCTCCCTGAGACACATGGCAGTGTATGTCTAGCTCATGTCAGACGGTGGATAGAGAGATCTACCTGTACTCTTTGAATTGCCCTAGGAAAAGATGCCTTCTGCCTGCGAGAGGCGACGTGTTGCTGTGCCAGTGGGAAAACTGAGCCAGAATATGCACGCAGTTGCTCTTCTGTTTTTCTTGTCCATACAGATATATCCATCATTCCAAGAGTGGTAGCTTAGCCAACAGTCTTTTGTGAATGGAAAGTTTCAGACCAATACCTTGGACTCAGGCCAGTACAAAATCCATGCAAAGTGTTGGCCTCATTTCTAGGGACGTGATGTCCAAGACGTTACTGACACTGCTAATACCTTTTTCTGTAGCAACACTGGAAGTGGTATGTGGCTCCTTTTACTCTGTGAGGAAGTGATGAACATTTGGAAAGGTGCTTGGAAACCAGACCTATGTGTTGGGCATCCAATTTCCATGTATCGTAAACATCCCGAAAGCTGGAAAGTATCTTACTGATGCATTGCAAGTAGGAAATAATGCTCAGTATCCTGAAGGCCATTCTGTGGTGCTGAGAGTGTTCTGAGATAGACCTCTTCAGCTCAGACTTTGACAAAAGAGGCCAGAACTTGTGCGGAACCAGATAGTGTCCTGAGTTTCTGTTGGATGTGCTCCTGGTCCTCTGGGCTGAAGAGTTAGCGTGAGCGCCAGTTCCTCTTGTTCTGAGAGATTTACTTAGAGCAGGACAGAACAGAGGTATCACCATCACGGGGGGCATTTAGACTAGCAAGTCTAAACCTTGCCCTACAATATTCGCATTGGAAACATTTTGGAATAGAGCATCAGCCTAGCTGTACACGCTTCATGTCATGCAGTGGATGCCGGGTGGCTCTCCTTGCTGAAGTTATGTCTGCTCTTACTTCATTACCGAAACCAAGAGTAGGCTTTCAAATACATGGCTGCAATAATCTCACCATTCCGAACTGAATGAAATTAAATCCTAGCTCGGATAAAAATAGCATTAAACCTGCAGATTTCAGTGGTCGAGCAATCTGCTCACTCTTTCGGTGTGTGTTTACAGAAGTATGCGCATGGCTCATTGTTGCTAAACACAGTCCTCTGCAACTACAGTCTTGAATAGCTGTTGCCATCTAACAGAAAGGACTTCTCTTGTGGTTCACTCTTTCCTGAGCAGGACTGAGTTCTATGAGTCTATCTTCGCACCACTGACACAAATTGTTTCCAGTGACACAAATACGTGTAGAGCTCATAACCACGTTTTGCCTTCTCAGGATCCTGAAGTTGTGTATTTTTGGATGGGCAAATCATCAAGTCCTAGTTAGAACTGAATCTAGCCATGACATTCTGACTGTGTTTTCCCTAACCTCTGCAGGGGAAAAGTAATGTAAATTAAATTTAAAAGGGTCTCTGTGCTTTCATCTGATATGAATTATAAGGCTTAACTGCTTTAAATGCTTCATTTTTGTTAGTAGCCAACGTTGATAGCATTTCAAAAGCTCTCTGCCGATGCTTGCTTGAGTATGTGTCTGAAGGGATCGTAATAAAAATCTTGTAGGCAGCAGAAGTCCACCTTGGAGAAGACAATAAATAAAAAATGCCTGTGTTCTGAATCTTACAAGAAAGAGCTTATTAATGTCAGACCTTGAACTGCAGCAAATATCAATGCTGATGCAACCCAATTATACTTTAGTAACTGAAACTGAGCACAAAGCCCAGGGGGTTGAGGGTAAGAGCATCTTGCTTAACAAGTTACATCTGCATTTTCCCCTGATGAATGAGAAACGCACAACTCATGTTTCTTTCCATGGTTACAGAAATCCAGAGCAAACGTCAGGAAAGAAAAAGAAGAAGCACAGCAAATCCAGCCTACAGTGGACTCTTGGAAACAGAGGTACTTTACCTTCGGCTTTTTTTACCACCGTTCTGTTTGATGTCAACTAAAGGTTTAAGTGCTTCTTATTACAAACGTATATACGAATGCAGAACCACACACTTCCTTGGAAAGAGATGTTGATGTGGAAAAGAAAGGAAAGATCTCATCTCAGTAACTAAGCAACAGGTTTTTCACCGCACAACATCACTTGCTTCAAACTAGAATTCATCGTAGTTTTAATAAAGGCCAAAAGGACTAAATTAATGTGGGAACTAATTACTCTTTCACCCACGCGGGCAGTTCCTGTAGGTCAGAACTGAAGAACAGAAGTGCTGCTTGTGGTCAAACTCACATTGCTATTTCTCTTTTCCGATATTCCAAATAATAAATGGAAAACTTTGATTTTTTTTATTAGTCACATTCATAAAAGGGTTGGTTTAAGAATCACTGTGCTCTGCAGGGGTTATGGAAGCCCACATAATAAATATAAAAATGCATAGTTAAAAATAAAATGCCCTAGATAATCTCTGTTGTCTTTTATACTTAAAGCTGTTGCATTTATAGTAGTAGGAAAATTTGGTCCTACATAGTATTGGATTGCAAACCTGGTGTAAAAACCAGCATATAAATAGACTTTTTCTGAACTTTCTGAATTAACTTTTTCTGAAATTTTTTCTTTGTTTTTGAACTGACATATAAGCATTTATTCAGCTTATTGGAATTTCACCACAGTTTGAGGTTACTATTGGAACTTCCTGCAGGAATGAAACTGATTTGCAGCCAGCTCTCCATTTGAGCAAGGTTTATCTGTGTACTTTAAGCCTGAAGAAAGTGAATTTCTTTATTTAGGTACAAGTAATGCAGAATTTTTTGTCTGCCAGCGTTTCAGATTTCTGTGATCCTTGGCAGACAGCAGAGAGATGAGGCTAAGCAGAAACCCACCACTGTAGTCACCCAGCCCTGCTGAGTGGCTCGATTGTTCTTTTTGTGGAAGTATTGGAGATTTTTATTCTCCAGAGCAGCTCCGGACCCTTGAATTCTTTCAGACCTCTTCAGAGCAAATACTGATGTCCATATGTCCATCATTTAACACAGTAGGGACCTTAGCCTTGCTAGCATTAAATTCGTAGTGTTTTCTCGTAGAAGTTCTTGTCCCAATGAGTTTATTGAAATACTTGCAGCAGGGCTTTGTGGTTGCAGTCTGACTGGTGTTTGTATCTCAGTTCTGCTGGAACAGGAATGAGGGAAGTGTTGGAGGAGGTCTGCTGCATCCCTAGTTCGTATTTCTCATTATATTTATTCTCAAAAGCATATCCTGAAGTGAAAGATGGCTTGGAGAAAGAAGAGTCCTGTGGCTGATCAGCTGTATCCTCTTTAGGAGTTGTCATTAAGTACCGGCCATGGGGAATGCCATTGTTCGAGTAAAATGGAGGCAGATGGTTTTTCTCTGATCAATTAGCTGCTCAGATTGATTTGCTAATCAGTGAGTTGAGGTATTTTGTGGCATTTCAGGCATTTTGGTGCAGTTTAATTTACGGTTAGTCTACTGAATGATCTTTAATTCATGATTGTTTAAATTGAAATTGCATATAAATTAGACTTCTTATTTGCCAATGCCCCTCAAAACGGCAGGAGCTCAGCATCTCTAGTGGTGATGCGAACTTTCCCCTTGATTACAAAAATGTGATGGTCTTGTATCTTCACTTGCCTTCGCTTGAATGTTGTGCTTTTCCTTTTCAAAGCTTTTTTCTTTAAAAAAAATGAGATACGATTCTATTTTCCCACCCTCAGTAGTTGTTTTTTCTTTCTTCTCTTTTTTTTTTAATTATTCTTATTAATGGGAAAGGGTTAAGTTTTGGGCTGGTTGTTTTTTTGAAGGAAGAAAAATCTATTCAAAATTCATTAACAGGCTGGCAGGCACCTGGGTATAAGAGAACAGTTTACTCACCACAGAATAAATAATTTTTTTAGCAAAACCCATCTAATTTTCCTCCACGCAGAGTCTAACAAGACCTAATGGAGGAAAACCGTGCTGTCTGCAGTCCTGCTGCACAAGTATTGGATGGCTCACAGAAACAGTTAGGGGTTATATAGACAGTTAATGAAGCCTGGCTTGATACTGACCAACACCCTTTACCATCTGACGGGTTGGTGATGGCCGCATTGGATCAGTTAAACATCTCATTCAGGTTTCCAGGGATCTGTGGTGTTTGACGATCTTTGGTGACCTCAGCAGACTGAAATCACTGACAGCTCCCAGAGGTCATAAGCATTAACTTCTGAAAGAGAAACACTTTGCTTAGGCCCTAATACATGGTTTGCAAATGAGATCCATTCCTGCGAGCTGTAGGCATCACCGAAGGTGGTGATGTTTTCCTGCAGGTGGGAAGTCTGTCACCGTTTCTGTGTATACCAATATAGATGTCATCTGACAGCAAGAATTCATTACACAGTCTTCCCTGTGTGGACATTGTCAGCTAGGCTGGGAGTTACTCATGCTGTTTCCTGGCTCTCACCAACCTCTGCAACATATCCTGCAACCCGATCAATAACACTTGCAACTTGCATTTCTCTTTTGTTAGTAAAATCTAAGGCACATCTAACTGCTCGATGGAGAACTTGCTGCAAAGCGAAATGCTGCAGCTGTATGGCTGTCTCAGGGGTTAGCACCGACCAGTCCGAGTCACAGAACTGGCTCCTGGACAGCTGCTTGTGTACGAGGGAAGCTCATGGAGATTGTTGGTATGAAATGGCAAGAGACAACCAGAGCACTTTTCAGTGACACTACGGTTGGTTTCTTTTCCCTTGTAGCGGAAACGCCTTGCATCAAATTATTTGAATAACCCCTTGTTCCTTTCAACAAGAGGTAAGCATATTTTTAGTGAATATACTACTATTTTAATGACGTGCTAAATATTTATTAGTAGGATTTCATTTAATTACTGCTAGGGCATTACTTTGTCTAAGGTCCACACAATTTTTAGTGAGCAGTGAAAATAGAAGGTTTTCCTGTGAAAACAATTGCAGAATGAGGCTGAAGGTCAAAACTCTGTAGAAGCAGACCCAGAGTCTCTGCAGTCAGGGGAAATTCCGATCTCTAGTATTGTCAGCACCATGCAGTGAGAAGACTGATTGAAGAAGGTAGTGTGGCCATCCTCGAGTACTTAAAACTACCTATTGAAAAATTGGTATTTAAAAATTAATTACTATTCTGTGCTTTTCATTTGCCTCTTTTCATCAGCTTTAAGAAACTGTTGTCCATCTTTGAGGGCTAGAAATTTACTGCACCTTTTGCTTTAAAATTGAAGGCTAAAAACTGCAAAATTTTTCTGACTCCCGAATCTGGAGCCATAAATCTAGGTTTGATGGCCTTGAAGATGCCTTCCCGTCTTGTGCTTATAAGAACTTCAGATGCTGAAAATTTCATGGTACAAGCCTTGAGAATGAATAACTCAGAGGAGCCATTTGGGGTTGATGATTATTAGGCCATGTGAAGAAGCCCATTCCAGGAAAAATGTGCAACTTCTAGAGGAGGCTAAGAGTTGGGAGGTGGGAGATGAAACATGGAGAACACAGAGTACAGTTTAATTCTTTGGACAAGACACATGTAGGATTTTAAGAGGGAAAGCAAGAAGCTTGATCTGCATTTTGGTAGAAGAGAGAAAGAGTAAAGAAATGTGATTTTGTCCTTGCCCTCCTGCGACCTTTACAACTTAGGCTCCACTGTGGTGTATTAGAGGTAAGGGACGGCAGGCATTTTTCTAAGCCAAGTATTATCTCAGTATTAGGAGCCTTTACAGAGGTAATTTCAATTAAGACAGGAAGATTTGAGCTCTTCAGTGTTTGCCTGATATCCCTGTCGACTGTCATGTTTAGGGCTTGAGATTCACCTTTCTGGCCCTGGCTTGAATTCCTGTTCCCATGGTCGCCAGCTGAAATGCAGTGGTGCTGCTCTCTACCTCCACGACTCCGTATGTGAGATGCAGACAAGTGGCCCACTTACCACGTGCCTCTAATGCACAGGGTCCCCGAGGAGAAGAGAGGTTATTACACAGCAAACAGTTAGGATGGCACGTGTCTTAGCAGGAGCCCATGCTCGTGTGAGCCCCGTTGGAAAGAACATTATTCCTTCAAAATTAAAATTATCATTTACTACTTGTCTTAATCATAGCACTTGTTTTTCCCATGTAAACACACGGGAAAAAACAGGAGAGAATGGCGATGTTAGCAAGCCGTGTGGCAGCCCCTCAGTAGATTTAGTTTAAGTTAGGGTTTGATATCTCTAACACCTTCTTTCTACCATGTGTTGCCCATGTTTCTTGCAAGGAAGTAGGCAAGTGACAGAGCTCCAGTGAGGTGTCTGTCTCAGAGCTGCTTGGAAATCAGCACTCTCTCCCCTTGAACTGTTAATTCCTCTCTGAGTCCTGTATCTTTGGTTTCGCCAGCATCTAGACTCTGTGCTGGGATTCTGCATAGTCTGACGATTGTCAGCCGGTCGTCTTTATAGCAGAACTTCCTATCTGTAGGGGTTTGTTCGCTACGTGCACCAGGCGCCCTTGTGCTAGATGATGTGCAAGCTCTGGACTGAAGACAGAAGCTGTCCCAGACAGCTTGGCACTGCAGTGAGATACTTGTCCACCTTCAGTGCAGAGCAGACTGCCCCTTCTCTTATAAAATGCTCCTTTAAAAACATTGTCTTCAGTTTAGTTTTTCAGCAAACATAAGGCAGAAGTAACTTTATAGTAAAAATGAGCTGAAAAGAGAAAAAACAAGCTTTAAAAAACCCCTGTGAAGTACAGGAAACAACTGTCATTTCCAGAAATGACAGTTCTCAGAAGAGAACAATTCTTGTAAATTTTGAGAAAAATGACAAATAATCAGGATTCATTTATCTGAAAATGTCCTACCTGAGATGAGGTCACATCCCCTGACATGTATCATTTGTAGAAAAGACTCTTCAATTATCAAGCCTCTGTTTATCTGAGTAAGATTTATAACCCCTGAGTGCTCGTGGTGTCGTGTTGCGGTGGATCCTTGTGTGTGCATCTGTGTATATGAAGTGACAGCTACAGATTTTATAAGTCTGTGGTTACTGATGGAACGTATTGCCAAAGGATGCTACAGTTGTTGGGAAAAGTAGAAAAATTTATGGAATAAGAAAAAAATCTATCTAAGGCCGTTAAATATAAAATGAAGATGCAAATTTCAGGTTAAGAAAGCCCATAAACTGCCCGTGTCTGGAAGGATACTTCCCGAGTGGAAAAACTTACTCTGCTTGCTCTGTTCTTGCACTCTGTGTGTGAGTGGCACCACTGGGCTTTACAGCCTTTGGTCTGACTTAGGTGAAGCTGTTCCTTCCTTCTTACGGTCGCCTTTCTACATGTGCGTGAGGTCTGACTGTATCTGCATCTTCACATGGATGCCTACATCAGAGTACAGAACAAATTTGTTACAGGTCGGTCTGTTTATGAGAGATCACACCGGGGCAGCTGTACCCGCCTCGTGATCAGAGAGGGAGCTGAGAACAGCAGGGCAGAAATACTGGTTTGGTTGTCTCCACTCTAATTCTAGGAAAGGCCTCTCCATCAGCTGTTTGTCACTGGGACAGTGTGCATCTGCCTCTTAAAAATCAGCAGCAAAAATTACAACCTGCTGTGCTGTTAAAATTTCCTGGCTCTTTATTTTTGGATCAGAGCGTGATTAATTTCACAAATATTTTTATGTAAGGCTTGGCCTGCTTTCCAGTGGCCTCTGATGGTTCTTGTTCTTATCAGACTGTGAACGCAATCACTACTGACTTGGTTCAGCAAAGGTCAGGATATCTCGGTGGGCGTAGTTCGAAGGTAAAAAGTTGATGATAACGCAAAGCTCGCTCCCCCAAGGGGCTGTGTCCATTTTGGCCATGCATCAGCTGAACATTTACACATGTGATAACGGTAAGTCAGTGGCACCAATTTCATACTCAAGTTAAGCGGCTGCTGAAGTGCCTTGCTGGTTCAGGGCCAGACAGTTCATCACCCAGCAGCCTGAGGTCCTCAAGAAAGACTTTTTGACTACTGCCATGTGGAAAGGAGCTCCACCTGAAAATTTCTGAAAATTTTAAATAGCATGTGCTTCTCATACCGTGACATTCTAGCATCACACCTTTGGACATGAAATCCCTGCGATGTGAATTTTAAAATCTCAAATATTAATGCCACTGATGGCTGTTGCATTCTTTCCTGCCTGCGTTAATTTTGGCAATGTCCTGATCTCCTGTGTCACAGCTTGACTGAAATTACTCCCATAGCTGAGCACTAGCGTTCACTGCAGTGATGTATTTCTCACTAATCTGTTCTCTGCCCTTCTTTCATACGCTAGCAAACGAGGATCCATTCTGGAAGGTACGTGTAGCAAAACTTGCATATTAGCAGTGTCTTTCTTACCACTGTGTAATACAGTACTTGCTTCTGATTGCTGGGCTCTCTGTCAAGGTACAAAATTGCAGTATCCTCGTTGTCTTTCACACTGGTGGTGTGAAACCTTTCCCACTTAACAAAATCTGTGAGTCCCTATGTTAGAATTTCAAAGAGATGAACTCTCGGGCTTTCATATGCAAGGCTTGAGTTGAATCCCTTTGTAGAATCCACTGGTTGAGAAATTGCTAGTCCAGATTTGTGGTTTTAATGAATATTTTAAGAAAGATGAGTAACCATTCTACTTTGTATAGATTAAGTCTCTTTATATTAAGGTTAAAATTAAGACTTTTGGAGCTGGTAATTTCCAAAGAGTAATATTTTGGAGAGCAATTTTCTTACAGGAATTTTTTGAGTTAGAATTCAAGATATAAAGCCTGACTAAATCTATCATGAAACATTATAATTAATATCCCTAAAAATGAAAGTATGCTTTTGGAATTAACAAAGGTACAAAACCGTTACTCTCCTTCCTGGAAAAGCGCTAGGAAAATTTAGGTTTTTTATAATGATTCGCAAGCCATGAGAGTTCCAAAACCAGTAGCTCCTTTATTAAAATGCACTTAATTATACAAAGAGTAATTAACATTGCCACCAGATTAGCATAGCAATTTACTACATGACATTGTAACTTTGTTGATGAGTCTTAGTTCATTTTATATATTGCTTCAAAGTACTAATCAGTCTTGTTGGAGAAAGGTTGTCCGAGCACGCCTGAGCAGAGAACAGTTAGTGCCAGGGAAAAGAGAGGGACAGAGGAGCCCTCTAGAGGAGCTCCCGAAAGCGGGTCCGCGCAGAAGGTTGTGCTCTAGCACGCTGCTTTCCCAGCTGGTCTTTAAGGCAGCGGGCTTGAAACACGCAACTGTGCTTTCCCCCAGAGTCATTTTCTTGCTTCCTTCCTTCTACTTTGGACTTAAAGGACAAGTGATCCACGTCTTGACTTTGACCCGTGCTTCAGAATAGAGCCATGCATGGTGAGACCTGTGTTGGGGTGAGGCATTATCAAAAACAAGTGAAATAATTCCTACTTCTCAAGCTGGCTGTATTAGTCGACTCCCGCCTGCATTTGATTAGTTGGTTTTTATTTTTCTATCTGTTCCAATTTATGGAACTTTCTTCTGGCTCCTTTGTTTGTTTCTATTTATTGTCACATGCCATTATTTCTGCCTTCTTCCACAGTGGCCAGGATCCTTCTGAGAGTTAGGTTTTGTGTTTGAATGAGCCTGTCTGCTGCAAGAGAGGCTTTGAATGCTGTACAGAGGGAAATTCTCAAGGGATTGACTTTACCCAAGCCATCCTTCTTCTCTTGCAGAATGAGATCCACCATGATGAACACTGCAGTGCTTGCAAGCGTGGCATTAACTTGCAGCCCTGTGGCACGTGTCCCAGAGCATATCACCTCAACTGCTTGGACCCGCCCCTCAAAACTGCCCCCAAGGGGGTTTGGGTCTGTCCAAAGTGCCAACAGAAGGTAAGCTACACGGAGCATAGCATGCCAAGAAAAGAAAACGGGGACATCTTGAATTTGAGTGCCACTAAGCTAATCTAACCTATAGTCACAGCTTAGGGGACTACATTTGCTAAAGTAATACCGAGAGGCGTTTAGTACAGTGTGCGTCATTTGCTTCTGGTATTTTCACCATCCTACAGTTAGAACGTACGCTGAGTGCCTGTAGTCACATTGGCTGAGATTTGTCCTTTTAAAATGTCTCTTCATTTCCTTTATTTCCTTCTTTACAATAAAGCCACCAGCATGTACCAGACAAGTAATGCAAATCTTATGAGGGAGACAGTGTCAGAAGGAGACACTGTTCACCAGTGGATCTAAAAGCTGTGAGGACAACACTTCCTTTTCTTTAAATCATGTTTATTACACACCACTATTGATCACAGTCATGTCAGAAATGCTAATTTGTCTAGTTGCGGTGAATAATGCTGATTGCCTGAACAGGAAAACAATTACTAAACCAGTACGGTGTCACTAAATTGCAGAGCGGAGGCTTAGATTTTGCAGCTTATAGAGTTCTTTGTGTTTAGCGTTGAGATCACTGTCACGTTCCTTTGAAAATGTCAGGGGGAAGTTCTAGTATGCAGTTGCAGAGAGCAGAGCAGCCCAGGATTAGATCCGCAAAGTCGTGTTTTCATATGCTCCGGCAACTTCTCCCAGACTAGGTAGATAACACTCCTGACATCTGCTTGTCAGGGGCTGAAGACTGTCTTCTGGCCACGGGCACAAGAAAGGGCAGATCCGTGACCTCCTTTTGGCACTGTTTGGTACTGCTGTTTATAGCCACCTGTGAAGGAGTAAGCCCCAACGAAGACAGCTACTCAGATTATTCTGTTGCTACTTTTCATCTTGCGAATTCTGAGACAAGGACCTTAGATCTGGTCCTGCAATGCTGTGAGGCTGGAGGAGGAAAAATGTTAATGTGTGTCTTTGTGGAGTCCTAACCTTTCGTTGTTTCCTGGGCTTATAGGTGTTAAAGAAAGATGACAATGTGCCATGGACTGGAACTCTGGCTATTGTTCACTCCTATGTTACTCATAAAACAGGTAGGGATTAACACAGCTATTGACGAGGGATTTCCTGCTTGTGACAGGCTATTTGAGTCCTTCCTAGCACTAATATTAAAGTAGTGTTGTAATGCTGCCAGGCGTGATGGCATGATTAAACGAAGGACCATAAGGGGCTGTGACTGGGAACTGCAGGACACGTTCTCTCCCAGTCCCCTCAGTCTGCTCCTTTGCTATCTTGTCTCTTTAAAGGAGCCGAGAGTAATCTCTTAGGAACTTCACTCTGTAGAGGAGGCTATCATCCAAGTGGTGCCGACCTAAGAACAGGGATGAAAATGGGATTTCTGAGGCAGAATCGTATCAAGCTGGGAGGCAGAAAGACAGAGTCAGGGTAGGCAGAGCCGTCTACGTGGGTATGTAGCATGATGCCAGACTAGTGTCTCAGATACTACAACAGTATCAGCTCCTACTTGTTTCAGTATTATTCGGTATCGCAGTCATTAGAAACAGATGTCCTGTGGTATCTGCGCATTGACCGTTACTCTTTTTCATTCCCTCCTGCACTCTTACAATGGGCTGTTCGAGGCATTAGATCATATTCGTAAGGAGCTTTGCAGAGGTTCAGTAATGTTACGATTGTGCTTTCCAGTGAGGGTTGCTAACTGTTGCCATTCCAGGTAGACGACCTGTTCTTAAATATCATTCACCTCTTTCTTGAAGACCTCTAGAACCACATGTGGTCCAAGAATTCATTTTAATTCATCTCAAAGGTGCACTATAGCTTTTGGGTTGTCCCATGTGCTATCCATTGACATGAACACACATATGCAAGCAAAAATTCCAGGTTCATTTGGCTGTACCTGCTGACAAAAGGCTAACGAGACCTGAAACACACCATTCAAAATACGTGCTTCTGCCTTCTGCTGTCAAGCACGCGGTTTTGCTGTATGTCCTTTTCTTAACTTCTGCATCCCTAATCTTATTGTTACACAGTCAAAGAAGAAGAGAAGCGAAAGCTATTAAAGAAAAGCAGTGAGCTGAAGAGTGAGCATAGACAGCTAGAAGAAAAAGATCGACTTCTCAACAATGCCGTGAAGGTAGGACACCTGAGTGGGGACATGGAGTCTCCTGCAGAGACACTGGTAAAGAATTTATGCCTGAAAAACAGGTGTTTTGTGGCTAGAAAGCGAGTTACGCTCCCAAACTGCAGGTGTTGGAAGAGTGAATATGTTTATGTCTGAGGAAAAATGTGGATTTCCTTTATGCAGAAAAGCAAAGCTGCTTTGGCAGGCTGAGGAGGAGAAATTGAATTGAACGTGAATTCCTGTTGCACATACGAAAACCCCCCCAAATAGCCATGGCCGCCCTCCTTGTAGTGCCATACACAGCTCTGATCTACCTAGTGACTGTTCACGGCACTTCCCTTCTCCGTGGGAAAAGTTCGGTCACAAGCATGTCCTCCAGTGGCAGCTGCTCGTCTGTTAGCTCAAAACTCTTGAGAGTAGGTAGGAGGAACCATCTTTATTTGTCTCAGGGGCTGAACATTGTTACAACCTCTCCATGACTGGAAATGGATTCACAATCATTTTCTCCGTGGACTCGTTTCAAAGCTTAACGTTGGCTGGAGATGTCTCCCATGTCTCCCACACATTCCAGGCTGAGGATGAGTCGCTGGCAGTAAGGAATGGGCTGAGTTCAAATCCCTAGTTCCAGTCCTCCGTGGCTGAAGGAACTTGTCTGGGACTACCTCACCTCAGGCCCACTCTTAAGCGGTAGCTGTTAACCTGGCAGCCTCAATAAATATTTGAAACTTCCTTACCCTGGAAAAATCAAAGTGGCAGCTGCAGGAGTACCTGGTCACTACTTGTTTTACTGCTGCTGTTATCCAGAGGAAGCATGTTAAAATATTTATTACATTTAAAATAGAGTGGAAGAAAAACCAGTAACTTATTAAAAGACATCACAGTGGGGAATTCTCACTGTAAGTGTATGGAGCCACCGTCAGCCTAACGGAAACACGTATGTATGAGGAAGTGACTCGGGGGTATGGAATATCTTCAGTAGGTAGGAGAGTACCGTGGGATGAGGTCTCTGGAAAAAGAAAAACATTTAGGGATGCAGTCAGCTCTCAGTCGTATGTCAGGGCTGCCAAGGCCAGTAAGATTTCTACCTAAGCAGAATCAGGTTCTTTCAGTGGGCAACTGTCTTACTTAAATGGCAATATCAGCCAGCGATTCTAGTTACTGGAGATACATCTACTCAAAAGGAGAAAAGCAAGTAAAGGTGTTCCGTCACAGAGGAGTTAGATTTCTGACATTTGCCTCAACAGAGCTTTACGTTACAGAGAGCGCTCTCAGGCACTCCACAGGTGGGGGTGGTATTGTCTGGTAAAAACGGAACACAACTTACCATTCAGCTGAGATTTCATCTGTCTAAACCAACTTCTACGCAGCTCCACGCAGTTGCTTTTCGAACAACTTGACTTTCAAGAAAGCATTTCCTGCTTCCGCAGAGCTGGAGAATCCCTGCCCTGCCCTGGCTGGTCTAGACCGTAGCCAAAGACAAGCAATCTGTAGACAAGTCACCAGTTTTGCAGCCTCTTGGGACCACTGGGAGAAAACAAACAGGAGGTTTCGGACGTTAGAGGCCACCATCACCTTCCATCTGACCGGCTCAGGGTTTGCTCTGCCACATGGTCCCTTGCAGGCCAGCGGAGGGGTTAGAGGACGGGATGTTAGCTACAGCAGTATGGCCTTGGGGAGGGAAAGAAGAATTACTGGTTCTTATCTCTTCTTGGAGAAGGGGGAGATTTGGGATGCCTTCTTTTGGCTCCTGCTCTCATGCTTATTTTCATGTAGGTTTTTATAAAACATTTCAAGTGATTGTGGGGTCCACTTGGCCACCCTGT
>NW_010413255.1:69594-71759 GCF_000710305.1 Buceros rhinoceros silvestris | reverse complement strand
TAGGGAAAAGGCTTTCTCGTGACAGCAGAGGTCTAACAGTAGTGTGTAAGATCAAGTCTTCTGCCAAAAAGATATTGAAAGATCAACTTACCTTCACAGTACCGACTCCCTAAAATATGTGGCACATACATACAAAGTGCATCACGGTGAGGTTTATCACTTAAGCATTTACCGTAAATCTGCCTTTTGGTCAGATTTAGAGACCTCACTGGTGCCTTCGTTCTTTTCCAGTAATACAGCTCTTACACTCCTGTGCCAGGAATCTCTCTGGAGTTCAGACGGCACTTCTGCTGGGCTGTCTAAAGAACGAGGTCGGAAACGTACTCTGAGTGCATTTGGCCTGGGATGAGTGTTGCTCTGCCTTGGACAGCTGCCGCAGTGTGTGCAGCACCAGTGATCACTCCATTCGTTGAAGCTGAGGGTTTGTTATCCCCAAAGGAGAATATACTTCATTTAAGCAGGACTTGCACTCAAGGCACAAAAGGATGTTTCGAGAGATGTTTGACACCAATTTGAATGTATTCTCAGTCTTCCTTTCTCTCTCCTCTTCTCTTTATTTGACAGAAATGCTTAGAGCTAAAAACCAGCCTGTTGGCCCAGCAAAAAGGGACTCAGTCATCACTGGAACGTCTCAAAACCCTCATTAGACTGATACAAAACGAGCAGATGATTCAGGTTACCATGACGACCACCACCACCTCCTCCCTGCTAACCGTCCCCTGGATCAAACCCTCCCCTGCCTCCGCTGCCATGCACAAAGCCTTGCAGCAATCGCAGGGTAACAACTGACAGAGCCGGCGGCGAGAGAGTGAAGGAAGGTGGGCGCAAAAACTTTATACGCGTGAGCAGAGGAGAGATTCAACTGAAACAGAGGAGAGAAGGAACAGTCTCAGTTTTCACACACATAGAAACTTGCAAACCAGTCAGTCCAGTCTGTAGGTCACTGTGGCAGCAGGTTCCCACGGAGCGGGTTGTGCTGCCGTTCTGTATTTGCCAAGACCTTCAGTGCTTATGAGATTTTTTTTGTTATGTTGGCCTTAATGTATTTGTGACTGAGGATGAGCAGCAGGAGTATGGCCGATAGGCAGCGGGATGTCCTTCCGGGGGGCAGACGGGTTTCCAGTTCTGCTTTAAGAGGGAAATTGTTGATGCGAAAAGTTAGTGAGCTAGTAGAGAAGTAGTTGGACCGAAAGCTCCGTGTGGGAGGGAGCCTGGTGAGATAACCAGAAACCGAACTGCTTTAGGACTTGACACGGATTCTTACCCGAGGAACAAAGTTCGCCCCGTTCGTTCCGGTGAGCTGGAGATGGGGCGGATTTGACCAGAACGGTGTCACGGACACTCACAGAGCCTTTGAAACAAAAATCAATTCTTTTTCAGTATTATTAGAGTTGAGAATTGCAGATATTTAAATAAAGAAGCTGTATGAAGTTAGCATTTCTAGTAAAATATTGAAGTATTTTCATGCTGATGCTTCTGTATATGCGTTCTGAAGTATTTAAAAAAGTATGACTGTAAAACTCCTTACTTTTTTGCAGGTCCTTTTTACTTATTTTGCTATCAGTGTATTTTTCTCATGGAGTTTTTGTGCAAGATTTAGCATAAACCATAATAGTGAATATCTTTGGCAGGTTGGGTTTCATTTTTTAGAGAGATTATTTTGGGGGTTTTCTTTTTTGTTAATTTTGGAATTTTTTTTTTAAGGAAAAAAGCAAATAAATATTATGTTTTATGTTTCTTGCCAGTACAGATAATATGCCAAAAAGAAAACTTTACATTTTTGTACTGCATTTTTATTGTTAAAAATATGTAACATGATTTTTAAAGTTTTTCTTTTTTTTTTCTTTTTTGCTTGCAGAAATATCTGCTGAAATGGTACAGGTACAGGAAAAAAAAACTTGCCTCAAGGGGTTGTTTCTCATACTGGATAATATCAAGAGTCCTGGGGGAGGGACAGGCCATGGAAAATTTAAAGGGTTTGTTTGGGGTTTTTCCTTTGAAACTTGGTTACTTCTTAGTATTTTGTTGGATTTTAGCACATTTGGGAAGCGTTTAGCATTAGCCTGAGGAAATCCCAGTGCGCCTGCGTGTTTCACTAGCTAGTCTTCCTGATACTGCAAGGGTCTGCCTGGCCCCCCCGACCCCGCAGGCTGCAGGCGCCCCCG
>NW_010413255.1:48577-69550 GCF_000710305.1 Buceros rhinoceros silvestris | reverse complement strand
GTGGCCTGCCCGGGGAGGTAAAGATGGGCACCCTGGTTTTTCTCAGCGTCACCCCCCGATGCCATTGTCTCTGTTGTTTATGAGTTCTCTGTCCATTAGCACAACAGGTGCTTAAGGAAAGCGAGAAGCCACCGGAGCACTACACAAGGCTAGTCTCTCACATCAGCATATCACATGGTGCCGAATATCTATCTATCTATATTTTTTTTTTTAATAAAAAAAACCCCACAAGGGACTGGCTTTTTCCATCGCCCATCACTAGGCAGCACATGGTCCCTTCAACCATTTTCACAACTCCGGGAGAAACTGTGCAGTACTATACAAATCTATTTTAATACACAACACTCGGTTGAACAAGATTTTTATATTCTTTTATTGATGAACAAAGTGAACTAAGTAAAACACAATTGTTATACGTTGGTTATTGTATGCCAATTATGCATTCTAACATGGCTTGCAATGTAAATGTTTTCAGGTTTAATGATTTTTTTTCCTTCTCAGACAAATAATAATTAAAAAAAAAAGCGTGGAAGGTTGAATATGTGAAGAATTTCTGAAGAAGTGTCTTGGACTGTTAAAAGTAGTTATTTTGAAAAGGGGACTGTCCAGTGGATAGTGTGCATAGAAAAAAAAGTGTTTGTCTTAAATATGCCAATGTAGTTTTACTTCTTTATGATGCATTAAACTTGATTGATTGACAATTTAATGGCATTGTCGTTGTTGTGGTATCTGCTGCGGAGGGGATGCCCCGGGCCTGCTGCTCTGGCCAGACTGAGGAGGGGGAGTGACCAGTCGTGAGATCTCCACCGCTGTCTTCAATCTGCAGATTGAGACAATGCCAGAATGATGACACCACTTGCTGCTTTCCTTCCCCCAGAAGACGGCCTCCTCCTTGAGGCCACTGTGTCTCCCAGGTGGGGGCACCCTGTCCGCTCCCTTTCTTGGCTTCCCATCTCTTGGAATAACTTCCCATCCCACTCTTCCCCCCAGATCAGTACGCAGAGATGCTGGCAGTACCTCAGATCTCTCCCTTTTCCTCTTGCGTCTCTTGTGGTGGCATTTTTGAAGTTTTCACCAAGATTTAAACACTGCAGTGGGCTTAGCCCAAATCGAGATGAACCGGGTCAGCTTGGGAGTAAGCCCAGGTTTTCCGAGACAGCAAAAGGTTACCCCAGGGTAACTTGTTCAGCCAGGCTGTCTGTGCGTGCTCCTTGCCTCCTCTGTGCAGTTGCAGGCAGCGTGGTCTTTGCTTACGGTGGGTTCCGGGAGAGACACTTGCTGCAGACTAAGGACACGCAGGTGGCTGCAGCAGATCTGCGGGCAGGACCGTGGGCTTTGGTTTCAGACCTGCACTCTCAGGTACCCTTCAGTTGTATGGTGGGCCCCTTTTGTAAAGTTGTTTATAAATCACTTTGTACATGTAGCGAGGAAAGAGATAGGTCCCTCTCAGGAGCTGTCTGTTTTCTGGTCGGTGGAAGGGACAGAACTTCCCAATAAAATGAATATAATGACATTACAGCTCCATAAAACCCACCACAGCGGCTAATGCGTATTAGCCACAGAGCAGGAGCAGAGTTGTTTGCGTTTTGGGGGTTTTGGGTTGGTTTTTTTTTTTTGTTTTACCAGGGTAGGGGGAAAGGTTATTTTTTTGTTTGTTCGATTGTGGGTGGGTGAGTTGCTTTGTCTTCACTTCCAGGCAGTGTCGCCATTTCATTTTGGGTTGCAGTTAGCAGGGGGAGCTCAGCACTGCGTCCTTGCTTCCCCTGCGGCTAGGCTGCTCCCTCCTCCGTCCTGGCCTCTGCTACGGGAAGGGCACCCCGATTTTTCCTAGCATTGTTCCAATTTAGAGGAAACCATTCCCCCAAACCAGCAAACCCAGAAATCATCATTTTTATATATAGATCGATCTCAACATTCATATGTAATCATCATCCCTGTCCTTCTGGCACTACCCTAACCTATAAACTCAGCACTGGGCTAACAGACAGGAGCCAATTACAGAGCTCTGCATGTTGCCATAATAATTAATGAGGTTGCAAGGGAGTGTAGGCTTACGCTAGCCTTTAATCTTCAACTGTAATTTAAATTACGGGTTTGGTGGAGATTTGTAGGAGCCACGGTAGCCTCCGTGTCCCTTGCTGCAGCACCAGGCATTGTGTTTGAACAAAGAATCGGGAGCCGCGGGGCTCCCAGTGTCCCCTCCCAAGTGAAAGTTATTTTTTACAGCTATGTCAGACTTCACAGCTTCGGAGCCCTTTATTTTATTTTAACATGACAGACTTGTTTTCTGTGCATAGGACCTTTTCACATGCCATTAGTTATCTCGCAGAGGAGCTGCTGTGGAAATAGCCATTCGAACGAAACGTGTTGTCTCCAGGCCTGTCAGTTTTATATTTGCACCTCTTCAAATGTAATTTTGCCTACCGTTCCTTCTCTCACTGTCTCTCCTTCCTCAGAAATAAGAGGAAAAGGAACTCTTCCGTCTGATGGGAAGTAACACGGAGCAATGCCAGCCCTTCCCAGCAAGCAGAATGAGGAACGCTGGCATGGCTTGTTTGTGTCAGGATCACAGATGTTTTGGGGCTTCATACTCTTAGAAGGAGAAGCCACGATGGATCTGCAATGCCCTACAGGCTCAAAAATCAAGAAGCAGAGTCAAGAACCTTTATTTTTTTATATATTTAGCTCATGATCACTGGCAGCATTTTTTGCATGATGGATTTTGAGACAGCATCAGTCCAGCTAGCAGCCTCTCTTATGGCAGACCTCTGTGGCAGGATGACGGCACAAACTCGGTCACAGCCATCTGTAATCTACGTGCCTACGTACCCTTCGCCTGCTGGCTTCCTAGCAGAGCGATGCCCTGTTAGGAACGCTTAAACTTCTAGACGAGTGCATTATAAACTGATGTGCACTTTTTGTTCTGTGTTCTGTGGGTCCTCTGTAGCTGAAAAGAGACACGTTACACTGAAATAAGTGGCAAAGCCACATCGGATAAAACTCCACTCACTTTAATCAGGTTTTGCCAACTGCATCTTATTTTGCTTGGAAAATGAAGCCTGGCTTCTGAGATTAATCACTAGTGACTGACTGGTGCAAAGAGAAAATGCCAAACTCTGCTTCTCTAACCTACTTTTAAGTTCACCATGGTGAATAACATTAAAGCGAAAGTTGTTCAGCCTTTTTTTTCTCTCCCTTAAGAAAGCAAACAAAAATTTGAATTGTCATGATAGAAGAAATACTACAAAGTGTACACAGGCATATAGCGATTCTAGCCAAGGAGGAAAAAAAAACCCAAACAGATGCCATTGCTCTTTGAAGTTGTTTGCATTTGTACTGGCAGATTGCAGGTGACTTCTGTGCTGTTTAAATGCAGCAGAAATGCTACACCCCAAGCTTTGATTATCAGCCTTGCTCATTAAGCAATTACCACAGAAATTTTAATTCACTTTTGCATTTCATCTTTGGGATTGAGATGCAGCAATAGCCTTTCCCCTTAATGTTCATCATGGAAACAGGTGACCGTCAGTTCAGCTGCTGTTGGCAAAGCAATCTTCAGTGACAAGATACAAACTTCACTGCAAACATCTTGGTGACTGCGCTGTGTCCGTTCCGTGTGGGAATGGCCCCCTTTCGTTGATCGTGTGTACTCCTGCCCCCCGCTAAGGTTGTGGCTAGACTGCAGAGCAGAAGTGCTCCTGTGATTGCAGCTCTCCATCACCTGCCAGGGAGGGGGGCCGGCCCGCCGCGGGGGTGGTCTGCCTCACTCATTGCACTCTTGAACTCCCGCGTGCTTGCCTTCCTCTCAGGGAACTGAAGGGAAATGTAAGGAGAGCCCAGGGTGCCAAATGAGAATCATGGCTACAGCATTGTCCTGAAAATCAGAGTGATGCTAGGTTCATTATTTTCCATTTGAGGAGGCTTGAAACAATAATCTCACGAGTGAGCCCAATATCTCTTTAAAAATTACATCTCACCCCCGTGTCCCCCTCCCCCCTCCATACATGTGCTCCTCATTTCCTGAAGTAAGGTTTGCTGCAGCAGCACAAGGGAGAACAGGAGACCCATGCAGCCCCAGGAAGGGACTTTGTGTCCCCACACAAGGGTGAGCAAAGCTCCAAGCCTATGAGCTAAGCTTAAGCCAAGCCTAAGCTGCTGGGCAGCACCAGTGGCAAGCCCTTCTCACTTGGTAGCCAGGCACAAGCAACCTCTAAGGTACCAGAGGAGTTAAGAGATCTTATGGCCACACCTCAAATACGTTCAGTTTTGGTCCCCTCACTACAAGACAGACATTGAGGTGCTGGGGCATGTCCAGAGAATGAATCTAATAAACGAGTCTTATGAAAGCAGCTGAGGGAACTGGGGTTGTTTAGCCTGAAGAAAAGGAGGCTGAGGGGAGACCTTATCACTCTCTACAACTGCCTGAAAGGAGATTGCAGCGAGGAGGGGGCCAGTCTCTTATCCCAAGTGACACGATGAAAGGAAATGGCTCAGGTTGGGCCAGGAGATTTACACTGGATATTATGAAAAATTTCTTCACCAAAAGGTTTGTCAAGCACTGGAACAGGCTGCCCAGAGAAGTGGTGGAGTCCCCATCCCTGGAGGTATTCAAAAGACGTGTAGATGTTGTGCTGAGGGTCATGGTTTAGTAGCAGACTTGGCAGTGTTAGCATTGGGCTTGATGATCTTAAGGGTCTTTTCCAACCTAAACAGTTCTGTGATTTTATGGTAGCCAGACAGCTTTGGTTTCCATCTCTGCCCCATCCTTTACCGACTGCTCTTCACACGAGGAAGAGACACAGACAGTGCAGATAGTCTCTGCGCTATCCACTGTCTTAGTGCCTTGGTGCAACAGGGAAAATTGCTTGATTTCTGAGGCAGCCTCAAACAACTTGTCCTCCAAGATAGTGCTTCCACAGCTGGGTTCCCAGCGACAGCTGTGGACGCAGGACATGCAGTGACTATAGAAAATACAGCTGTCATGCTGGGAGCAGAGTCCTATTAACTTCCAAGTGGTAATTATACAGAAAAGTTGTGATACTGTGACATGCAGAGAATGGCGTGTTTATTGTCTTCCCGGCAGGAGCATGCCGGGTGTCAGGGCTCTACAAAGCCTCTCATTATTTTCAACCTCTCATTTATATTATTTTGTAAAAGCTGTTTTGGTGCAGAAGGTAGTGATATTATCTTACTGCATTTTAATATTATTTTGTAATGGAATGGATTTATTTTGTCCTTGTGCCACGGCCACTTAACCAACAGGGCCAGCCTGCGCTCCAGCACGCACTCTGGACTCTGGAAGGCTTTTGCCACAGTACTGCTGGGGACATCAGCCACAAGCCAAAGATAAGAAACAAAAAGACTTGTTCAAGCTTCAGAACAGAATGTGGGAATGGGAACAGAATGTAGGTCTGCTAATCCTTCTGCAAAGGTGGAAGGGGTTTGTGCCAGTTTGACTTCTTGCTTGTGTAGCTGTTGTGCAGCACCATTAAGTACTCCATGCAGCCATGACTAAGAAGAAAGCATCTGCGGGCTAGTGGCTGCTGCTGTTTGGTGGCCCAGTGAGCGTGAGGGAGCTGCTGTACTGAGATGGAAAGGGAGAGGGGAAGCAAGTTTCCTCTGTGACCCCTAACATGGAAGAAGGCAGACGCTAACAGCAGCCCTTGCCTTGCTCAGCTCTATGCATGTGTTCGGAGTAGTGAGCTATGCAGCCTGATGGAGATACTGTCTCTATTCTGGGCATGGCTATTAAATAATAATTAAATATTAAATATTTGCTTCACTGGGCATCTGCTGTGGCTGCATTTCACATATGCACCACCATAGCAGGTTTTTCAAAAGACAGAAGCTGATGAGGAAGGCTGGGAGTGGTGGGAAATACAGAAAGGACAAGATCTTCTTTTCCCCTTCACCACGAGAAGTAAGTGTTGGGTTATTAGATAGAAAAGCTCAATCTAATCTAGTTATCAAAAGCATAATCATCTTTCTGCTTGAGAGATGGGGGAAACGTGATTTGGGTAATTTCACTCACTCAAACACTGTAATCTGAAGCTTCCTCACAGAACCAAACCTCTTGCAGTTTCAGTTCTGTTTATCCAGCTGCAGAATGGGCAACAAGAGCTTCGGACCATTCCTATCCCCACAAAAAAGCAGCAGAGAGCTTACGCAGACTTCCACAGACTGCGCTGACAGACTGCAGAAGCAGCAGCGTGTAAACAGCAATAGGCAAAGGATGCAGCTTTGAAGGGGTAGGAAATACACAGGAGAAAAAAACCCAGAACGCTGACAGGTGAAGCAGAGGGAGAACGTGTTTCTCTGGAAACTTTTGAAACAGAAAATCTAAGTACTTTGCTACAGTCCTTATTATTTTTAGACCTTTGGGTCAAGAAAATCTTGGCTGAAGTCATCTGAAGACTCTTCCATGACTGCAGCAAAAATCCAGTTCAGACTCTAAAGATGATGCAGTTCGGTGCATTTTACAGTTGCTTTTTATTGTCCCATTAATTAAGGAGATAATTTTCACGGCAGAAGAGTAAGAGGCTGTAAACTGCTTTTGTGGGCTATTAAAGGTTGAAGCACAGAAATAATTTGAGAATACAATTCAGTATTGGGGAGCACAATCCATATAAGAGAAAAAGACCCAAAAAGATAGAAATCCTGATTTCGTATGAGGTTTGAGGCGGTCAGCTTTAGTGTCTAGGCTAGCAGTAACTTCAGTGAGTAAGTTTCTGAGGTTCAAAGCAAAAGAAAATGAAGCAGGTAGTAGACTGGGCTGCGTTTCCGAGAAGCACGTTTCCACGTTGCAGCCTGCAGTTTTGCCCCACCAAACATTTGGGTCAGGCATCAGATCCAGCTGCTCCCAAGTACAGGCACGAGCCCTAATCCTGTCAGCGAGCAGCTTTTGCTCTGGGGACTACAGACAGATGCCAGTCAGGAAAGCAGTTACTGCACGATGATTGCACCATGGAGAAATCAGGGCCACAGGAAAAACGTCTGCTTTAATGATCAGTCAGCTATGTGTGTCATCTCCCCCGGCTCCAGCAGAATTCCCTCCTTACCTCTGGCAATAATTGCAACGCTGCGTGTGGAAAGGTGATGCTATCTCAGAAGAGACCGCGAACGGGAAGCAGCGATGCTCACTTCCCTGCTCCAGAGCACTGCAGAGGCCTGCAGAGCTGGACCTCGGCCCTGAGCAAGCCTTGGGGGCCTGTGGTTCAGAGGGATGCAGACGGCTTTCAGGAAGAACTTCACAATTTCTGAAAGAACAGCACCAGAATCGAGTCTTTTAAGAAAATGTTTTTAGGTGGTGGGTTTTTATTTTTTTCTTTTTGAGTTGGCATGTTCCAGCAGAAATATTTTCCCAGTCAACTATTTTTAAGGCTGATTTTCTGCCAGCTATCTGAGTGAGGAATAAGCAGGATAGTAGGGCCACGATCCTTCGGCATACAATTACCACGGCTTTCCCAGCACTATAGGCAACAGATCCCAGTAGGAAGAAACACTAGAACTCATGTACCACCATGCGTGTGTGTATCTCCAGTGTGGAGGGGCAAACCAAGACTCTTTTCCCTCAGAATGACAATTCTGGGTAACAGTTTTTCAGTGCTGACAAGCCCACTGTGAAAAAGTTTTCTTTCCTAGTTGTATTTGGAAGTTTCCTTTTTAGTCTCCAGACTAGTTCACTGTTCATATCACCAATGTAACCCCAAAGAAACCTCACCCGCTAAGGCAGCTCTTTCTCAAGCTCTCCAATTTGCAAGGAAGAAGACAGTGTTTGTAGCATCCCACTACAATCCTTCACCGCTCTCAGAAGGACACTGGAATCCTTTGCTATAATAGCTGCCATACACTGAAATGGTTTCCCAGGATGTGCATGGATAGAGACAAAAATCAAACTCTTCGGATAGTGAAAAGGAGCATTACTCCACTGGGAAAGGCAGAACTCCTTTCACATGCCAGCCGCGTGTTTCATTTAACACATGATTTACGAAATTCTCACAATCATACCTTTGGCTTCAATGGAGATGTGCGTATGTAAAGCACGGTTTGTTTGCTTCTAACTTCATGTAAAAACATGTTAGAAGCAAATAGAGTATGAGCAGGAGTGCGACTGGTCAGTAGAGCTTCAAGTGATCATGACCTTCTCACTTCACAAATTAGAGGTGCTGACAGTAACTCTCTCTGACATTCTTCCCCCATGCCCCAGCACGCTCACAACCCCTTGAAAAGCGGGAGCATTGGCAAACCTACATATTCCAGTGTTGTGAAGACAAGCTATTCAGGAAATAAAGGGGGGGGGGGGGGGGTGGGATGTGTAATCCCATTAAAAGTTCCACTTGCTACCTAAGTACAGACTGAACATGTGACTAAAATATCTGGGGCTTTTCTATTATTAGTCTCCTGACAAGTGAAGGAATATATTAAAGTTTACAAGGCTCTGAGATGTTCTGTGATGGATGCTGCTCAAGGAGTGCAGCACACACAGACCCAGCATCTGCACACATGTAAGTGGTATTCATTTATAGAAGGGTGGGGCTTTTGTGAGAACTGTAAAGACCTCCATCAGTTAATGACACTGTTCAATTTTCTCAGATTTCTTCATAGATTCAGGGTAGAGAAGGAATCCCTTCCCCCTTCAGTGCTTGTTGCTGGAGTCATCCTGATAATCAGGATGGGACCTAATCTTGGGACCAATTTTCAACTCCTAACAACTCAGTAAACTAAAATGCTCAGGCAATTTATTCTCTGTGTATTGTCAGTTAGGTAACACTTGATTTCTCTTTCCATGACTGCATTTTATTGTTTTAAACTGAAATCCAGCATGTGTGCTTCCAACAGATTATCTCCAGAATCACTTTCTCTTTGCTATGGAAATTATCTGAAAATTGTTCTTTGATATGAGAGAAGAGTTCACAAGGCCACGCTGTACAAAAGCTCGAATTGTGCAATTATCATTTGTAAAGAGAAACTGTTATCAAAGTAACTGCAGGGGACACCTCCAGGACTCCTCTTAGAGTCAGGAAATTTGAAACATGTATTTCTTTAAAATGGATTTCACTCCAAACCTTTCTGAATAATTCATGAGATCTGATTCAATATCGTAGTTAGGTCTGGCACTCAGACAGAGATCGGGGCCCACTGCAAATGGGTAGAGGGTACAGGACTGGGGTCTCATCATTAGGAGGGTTTTGGAACCCAGGTGCCTTTGATTTGAGAAAGTTTTTGGAAAGTCCCTTCCCCATGACTGGCAGCTTGCAGGGAAAGGCTAGGGTGGAGGTAGAGCACCTTCCTGACTTCTGTCTCAGGCTGTCTGCTGGAGAGACAGGAAGGTACAGGAGGGTAGGAAGGTGTAGGGGAGCAGGAGCCCCTCCCATCCCCCTCACTCTGCCTCCATTAGTGCTAATGGCAATCAGAACCAGAGCCTCCACTTTTCTTAAGCAGCATCGAATTACCTGCACTGGTGGATAACAGATGTTATCTGCTCTTTAAAGAAAGAAGGCACCTTGAGATGAGAACGTGCCATTTTGTTCTTCATTCACAAATGAGGAGCTATAAATTGCTGGGAAATGGTAGTTTACAAAGCATCAAAAGGAAGACCTACAGTCTGGCAAATGACCAATACTGAAAGGGTGAGTCTGGTTTTAACTGTTATCTTGTGTGTTTACTGGCAGGCAAATTAGTTGAAGGGATGATCATGGCTGGTACTTCCTACTTGTAAAGTAAAAGGGTCAGAGGCAGCTGCATCCTGAGTCATGCTTGCTTCACCAGCACGACGGCTGCTGCCAGACGCCTGCTCTCTCCCAGCCTTCAGTTGAAGAACTAAATCTATGAGGTACCACCCTCCCCAGACTCTGGAGACATTCTGAGCAAAGCTGACTTCCATGAACTCAGGATTTCACCCCACATGGCTCTGGTATGTTAGTGTGCCAATCCTATCCAGGATTCACATTCCCATTACGCAGTGTAGCCTGAAGACTCAGTGAGATCTGATGTTGCAGATTTTCGGAAGAGAACATGGGGAAATGGAAAACACCACTTTTATAGGACTTACCAGCATTTAACCCAAAGCACTTTTCTAACGTCAGGAGCTCCTTCTTTTTACAGACAGCAAAACAAATGCATATGTATTTTGACCAAGGTGAGAGAGTGGCAAAATACTCAAGTTTTTATAATTCCTAGAGGCCAAATTCTTCCCCTGAAAGAACAGGGTGCTGATTCACAGAACCATACTGACACGTTGCTAAGCAGTGCTGAGTGTGATTGTGTTTGGTTTTCACAATGCAACAAGGCTAGGATGCTGTCACTGGCAACTCAGATGTAAAACTAATGAGTTGCAATACAAAACTAAACAGTTTTATCCTTGGCAATCCCATTTTGCTGAAATGCAACAATCATGAATACCTCTTAATTATTCTCTTATATAAAATATTCTCTTATATAAAATCTTACACAAGATTTTATATTTAAATGAGAGTCATAGATGGTTATTACAGATATTAAAGAGCCAAAAAGTTGTCTTGAAGACACTTGAGGAACTGGAGAAAACACACAACAGATGTGAGAAGTTGATCCTAACGCATCTTCTTCTAAAGCCTCAGTATTTTTCAAATTTTAATCATTGCCTAATGCTATAGATGACACCTACTGGGCAAATGAAGGCCTGGCACATCCAGCATTCCACAGCTTTCTGAACACTCAGTTAGGAACAAATCCCCTTTACCCTCTGCAACAAGATGGTTGCACACAGGTAGGCAATTTCTAACTGCTCAGAGGAAGGCCAGAAGTACCAACCGTCAACTCGCTAGAACCTACAGGATAAAAAGCAGCCCTGTGTTTGCAGAGGAGGGGATGCCTGACTCGTCCTCTTGAGACTATTACTTTTACTAAAGTCGAAAATAGTCCCTGTTTCATTAGCTTTGCACAGAAGCAGGAAGACCAGAGCATCAGGGAAAATACCACTTACCTTTTTTTACCACTGGTTAATTTTCTTTTGTTTTGCAGGCAACTATAATGATAACTTCTTTACACCACCCCATTACCAATGAGTGTTAAATGATGAAACAGCAGTGTGTTAGAGATCATCAAATACAAGCGATATTAATGGTATAGTTGGAAAGAAAACACTGAAAATTCTCCCTTTATGTTGGATACTTATTCACATTGGGACTAATGATAGACTTTGAATATATAAAGATAGTATTAGGCATATTATCTAAGTTGTTACTCTTACTGCTTTCTAGAGAAACTGATTTGAAGAGCAAATTTCCATCAGCTCCAACTGCAAATGCATGCAGCCCAAACATTAGGAAAGTTAGTCTATATTCTGTATGATGCATTCACTGATACAACTCCATTGACAAAAATTCCAAGTATTCAGAGAAAAAAAACAACCCTAAGCTTATTGCTCTCCATTTAAACTTATAAGAAGAAAAAAACCTTCCACACATCTTGCACGTGCAGCTACAGTGATTAACTGCATATATCAGATATTTGCAAGCATAGTTAGCTGTCTGCACAACTCAAATGACACAGGAAACACTTTATTCTCCACGATAATTGCAAAACTTGATGTGCCACAACTGCCCACACTGTTTGTGTAAAACGAGACACTTAAATATATGGGAAAATAGTTTAGAAATTATAGTATTGTAAAAACTGATTCCATTTTATTAACTTAATCTGGAAATTTCTAACAAACTTGTATTCAAATAAAAAAACAATTTAAAAAAGAAGAAAGCTGTACATTCGGGAGTGGTCCAGAAGTTAGGTCCTCCGCCTATGCAGAAAATAACGCCAGATAGTAAGGTGTCCAAATTCCTGAAGGAATGACGGACTGGCATGTTGTGTCTTGATTTTTTTTAACATACCATGTTTTTGTCAGCTGCTCAAGTTTAATAAGGGGACTCACTCTGACACACTGGTCCTTGAATGTTCATGTACATATTCTCCCCCACGTGATGAGAATATATGGGGCAGTGTGCTTCTGCCAACATCTTTGGTGTTTGGAAAGCTATAGAAACTTTAATTGTATTGAAAGTTTTCTTTGCAGGACTATAAAGGTCCCACCAGCTGAGGCATGGATGCCTTTCCCTCAGGCAGCCATACTCCTTTTTGGGAACATTAAGGTAAGATCTCACCAGGCACTGTTCGGGAGCTGAATATATTCACGTAGAAATCTATTAGTAGTTCAGTGAAGAGATTCAGAGGTACCAGAGCACTCAGGGAGACTGTTCCTTTCGATGGCCAGATCAAATTCAAACCAAAGACACAGGCCAGGCTGGATGCCGTCATTCTGTTATATATGCTTTCCTGTGAAACCTAGAAAAACAAACATGAATAGGTATACGCAGACATGTGGCCCAGAGAGTGAGACAAGACACCATCCTGTGCTAAGGAGGATTCAATGACAGGAGCAGACCCTGCCCACAGCTACACCCCTGGTTTCTTAACAGCCTCAGGTCTGACTATGCAGCCTAGAGCTATGGGCCACAGCAGTCTGTGTCACTCAAATACAAGATAAGATGTCTGTAAGTCAAGCAAAATGGCTGAATTGTTTCCTTATGCTAGGAAAATTAATCGTTTTCAATCCTTCTACATGGAATTTATTGTCATCTCTTCTGGGGGGGCAGGGAAGGACAGCATAAACAAACAGCTATCTCATCTCCTTCAGTACCAAGACCTCTACAGAATAAACCTCGAGGACTTCTGAAGTTGTTTGCAAGAGACTAGAAGGACTTTCATTCTCCCACTGATGCATGACTTCGCTTCCATCTATCTCCACACCCACCCAATTCCTCTGAAGAAATTGGAAGTGAAAATGTAGGTAAAATACACAGCGCTGCAATCTGTTCTGCTCCTGTATGATGTGCCCTACTTCTATCTGTGGCTGTGAGCCCAGAACCGTGTAGCAGAACTTTTTTTTCTCTGTGTGAGCTTGGCAGGGAAGTTGCATGTGTTTTGATCTCCTGCTTTGCATGGCTAGTATCTAAAGTCGAATATGGTGTCTTATCTGACAATCTGGGTGTACCCTGTTAACAAGAGTACCTAGGTATTACTCTGAAGGTAGCTAAACAATGAAGGTGGCATTTGGATACTAAAAAACATAACAAGGTCAGGGACTGTGTTCTGGCTCTTGGTCAAGTGGCTCATACTGGCTGCATCCATATTGTGTAATGTTGCACATGTGAAACCCCTGTGGATCAAAGACAAATTATTTTTTGGCATTCCTTTCAGTTGAAAGTTTCTAAAATACTGTGAGAGCTACAGCCCATCACGTTGTCTTTTCTATAGCACAAAACCAAAGACATGTCCAGTATATCCTAAGGCAGGTACCTTAAACGTACACAGGGTAGGTACTCTGATGGCACAGAAGCGTGTGGTACAGTACTGGAGGTCAGTGGAGGGTGGAAGGAGCCCAACCTGTTGCAGTTGTTTACCCCCAGTTTTGGGGAGTGCTCCCTGACACACTCCATCCCACAAGTCATGTACAGCTGCTGTCTTCAAGCACTAGTTGAAACACACCCAGCTTAACCTAGCCTCTGCTTTCAAAGGTCAGTGTTTCAGCTCAAAGCAACACCACTGCGACTTGCTGGTAGGGCTACATTTTTTTCCCCTTAGGCCAACTATTTCAAAGAATTTTTCTACCTCCAAGATGAAACTATCTCTTTCCACCCGCCACCACTCTGTGAACATTTCAAGGAGACAGTCAATATTGAACTGATCAACAAAAATACCCATGACATAGCTACTCCCCCGAGAGAAAATCCTTAAGATACAATGAAATGGTGATTGTATCATCTAAGTCAGAGCTACTCTAAGCCTTATCTGTGAGTCATCAATGATGCTGACGCTTATGAATTCAAGGCAGACATGGCACGTGTCTTCACTCCAAAATGCACAGAAATCCCTTTCTCAGTAGGTCCAAGAAAAAGCGTTCAACTGAATCCAATTTTCTCCACAATAATTTTGCTGGCTCACCAAGAGCTGCAAGCAAGGAAGCCTTGTCACAGTGGTAATGGCTTTATCCCTCTCAGAGGGGATCACACTTCACACCATCTCAACCCCCTCACTGCTCCAATGCTAGATTTCTTTCTCAAATGACACGAACACATCCACTTAATCTACAACACCATCACGAGCACCTGATGCTTTTTTCCAACACTAGTCCATGTAGGAGCAGCAATGCACTCAGCCAACGTCTTTCTGGGATACTGCTCTAAATAACGTCACACCCAAAGCTACGTTCTATCTAAGAAATACAAATGACACCTTTAGCGTTTGGGCTAACCATCTTGACTCCTTCTTTGATTCCATCACAAAGTTAGTAACAAGTAAGGAGTGAAAACACCCTTGCTCTCTCGATTTAACAAGCTAATAAAACACAGTTCTCCAAGGACCTAGATTGCATCTTTGAAGGAATCGTGTGAACATCATAGAAAAGTATTACAACAAGGAATTACACAGCTCCAGCTTCTTGGTTCCCACCCTCCCCTACCCCCTTTCACTGGAACCTGTATAGAAAAATCTTTAAGTAATGACAGCTTGTATTGAAAGTCCTATAGAAAGATAAAACTTGTACATTGCAAAACTTAGCACTGGGAATAAACACTAAAGATTTACTGCCACATCAAAAAATGCAAAATATACATCTTCACTATTCCAGAATAAACACCCAGCTCCTCCCAGCAAAATAGTGATGATTTCTGAATTCCATGTACTCGCACCCCAGCACCTCATGGATAACGCAGGATTGAAACCAGTCAGCCAAAGCCATTATAGTACCGAATGAACTTAAGCAGTGAAATACTGAGCATGGAAACAGCCAATTACCATCGTATTTTAAAAAGGACATTGCCATCTCTGTTTCCTCAGTCGCAACGCTGAAACGAACTTCACAAAACATTTTCAAAAGAAGCTTACTAGATATTAAAATGCCCCCACAAAGTGACTGGAAATAAAAATTTCTATCCCTCGCTCTCAGCTGCCTTGCAGAAGTGTCAACTTCCATCCGCCCCCCGAGGCTTAGTCATCTCATCCTTCCCAGTGTGGTCCATCATCCCTAGTCACCCCCAAGCTTGCTGGTGCTAATTACACTTTTCAATTGGACAAGCAATTGAGACAAAACATTAATTCAGAGCATTTTTTTCCCCCAGCTTGTAGTTGGCTTTAACTTTGCTGCTTCAGTTACAGATCTGAAGCATAGTTCATGGGCCCCAAAATCTTGTCCATTCTTCTAGTTGGTCTCAGTTTGCTGGTTTGCATTTGGCAGGTTTTTGCAATGATTCTTTCAGACAAGTCAGCTGCCCTTCCGCTGCATCAGGCATGACTGTAAGGAGAGAAATAAGCAGCAGAGAGGGAAAGTGCATAAGCACACAGAGGGGGCTGTAACAGCTGGTATGAAGACCAAAGGCATGGTTATACAAACACAATCTAGGTGATATTATTGCTTCTATAAACTTTGCTGATCGTTTTGCCTTAGACTGTCATGGAAAACTACAATTATAGTTTTCTACTAAATGGCTTCTGGCTTCAGAACTGGGTAACTGTGGCCCTCAGCACGCTTTGGCAAGTAACGTGCAGGAAGACTTCTCTTATCCCTCTAAGATTACACGTGCGTTCATAAATCCACTTCACAGCACGTGCAACACAGTGCTTGTGGATCAGAAACACTTGTTTGTGTACATTCTTATAAGATGAGCTAAGCAAGCATGGACATTTTATACAGATATAATTCAAGGACTGACTTGTGAAAATAGGTCTTTGTTTTCCCTCTTGCTCCCAGTTGCCCAGTTCTGCCAAGGAACCTCAGTCCTCTGTAGCTCCAAGAGGACCCTGCCAAGCCCTCTCTAGCTATCAGATGCACTGCAAAGCAGAGACTTTCACAGCATGCTGAGCTCATTACTGGCAAAATCACTGCTAATCTAAGGTTAAAGCATTTGGACCTATTTTTGAAATTCAGGTCTTTTACTTCTAAGGAGTTGCAGTGTCTTGCTGTAGCACCCTTGGGCTAGAAGGAGCTGTTTCATTAAGTAAGGGGGTTGATACTGCAGAGAAAATAAGGATTTTTTTTTTCCTCCTTCCACAAGCCTGTATCAAACCTGGAGTGTTCAAAACCTGTATCTAGTGATTACAATTCATCCCACTTCATGAAATTACCACAAGTACCTCTTGCGCTACTCAACGCTGAGCTCATGGAAGAATTAAATTGCCTCCTACTTGTAAGAAGGTTGCTTGCTGTAAAGACTAGGATTATTGGTAGAGTGCTCTGCTAAAGTTTGAATTGTGGC
Source organism: Buceros rhinoceros silvestris (assembly GCF_000710305.1). Taxonomy (NCBI): domain Eukaryota; kingdom Metazoa; phylum Chordata; class Aves; order Bucerotiformes; family Bucerotidae; genus Buceros; species Buceros rhinoceros. Next base: position 53,264 of record NW_010413255.1, on the reverse strand, counting down.
AGCTTGTGCAGCACACCCATCTGCAATGAATAGATATCTCTAGTTCCTAGATTGTTTTACGTTCTCTTGACCTTTCCAAATGCAAATATTCCCTGAGACATTAAGAATGAAAAGCCACAGATCAGCAAAAATTGCAGACCTGAGCACTAGTATCAACTTGACACCGTGCTTTACGTAACAAGGCACACTCAAAAATAATGCTATGTTCTGTTGCCCAATTACAGAAAACACTATGTAGTACTTTCGCACACCTCATTAACACCTCAAGCACTCAGCTCTTAAGAAGTGCGATGAGATGGTGCATCTATTATTGGAACAAAGTCACTTACACGATTCATAACACTGAGGAGAGATATCAGTTGCTAAAATAATAGCAAATGACATGAGGATTTCTCGATAGCGTTAGGGTTCAGCTAAGCAGTAAATGAACATGTTGGTATTACAGGAACCTTGCAAGCATTCTCTGAGTGAGGGCTGTATCAATGTATTCCCTTAATCTTGCTTTTCTCTAGCGTTTTGATAGAAAAAGGGGACTAACTGTACTTGTGTCTGAAAAATGCTACTGGCTAGAATATAGCAAACATGACCGCAGCCCAAGAACAGTTATTGAGGGCTAATTCCTTCACTGGTGAAGATCAACAACATGCTATATACGTGATGTTTTGGTGAGCTTTTAGGATTTCTGAAGGCCAGGTCTCTTTATTTTGGTGTCAGCTACACCATGATCCTCAGTTTTAGGCAACTGGGTTTGAAAAATGGAATCTGGAAAAGGCAATGCATTTAATAAGGCAGAAGGAACACAAATTCACATTCCTATTACTGCCTTTTCCTGCACTTAAACTGGCAACCAAAGGGTGTCACTAGGCTAACTGTAGAACTACTTGCAAAGGATGTTCCCCAAACGCTCATACTTGCGGGGTTTTGAAAAACGGGTTAAAAAAACCCCCCAAACCAACAATCAAAACGTAGGACACGTGATTTCATTTATTCTAAAGCATACCAAAAATCCTTGCAAAATGTGATGTTCGAAGATTTTCATTTAACACTGTAGTAAATTTCAGAATGAAAGCTATTTTAACTGGAAAATGTTATTTTTAAGATTTAGTATAAAATATTTTGCTGATTGTTACTCATTAATATTTCTACAATTTTCTAAAATGACACTAATTTATTTGGTGTTCTACTTGCCCAAGATTTACACTTTTGAGAAAAAGGTGACTTCACCTAATTTTTCCCTGGCACTGAAAAACATGGGGTTTTTTTCACTCCAAGATAGGAAAAAACCAAAAAACTACATCAATAAAAACATTTTTGACTGCAGAGTGGAGGGACTGGACTTTTAAATATGCCAGTGCAGGCACGGTTCCACTTGAATTTACATAGTAGTTTTCATTACATCTGAAGAATTTCAGGGTGAAGAGATGGGCAGACCACTGCTTACCCCTGACTCATTAGAACTGGCGGGTTCTGCATCCTGAGTTCACTCCATTAGTAAAGTACCGCACAACCACCTCACCATGCTTTTAAAGCCATTCAGTTTTACCTTCTGTGGAGATGTTGAGTTAACAAGAACAGACTTAGAAAGAAAAGATTGGCACTGTTTTGAAAATTTTGTCTATACTCACCATATGAAGAAAGCAGATCAGATATTTCAGAACAATGTAATTGAGTTCAGGAAGTCCTTGAATGATTTGTTTACACCTGGTGACTCGTAAACTGCTCTCCACACCTGCAATGTCAAAGTCAGTCTTAACCGCAAAACATTACTAAGAAGCAGTATCTTATTTATATGTCATGGAATTATTTTAGTTATCCACCTGTAAAACTGACCAGAAAATTTAGCTTTACTAACTTGCACGACCAAAGTAACAGTTAGGGTTATCCCTCTGAATGTTCCTATCGTATTTTGTATTATCGCATTTCCAGCAAAGACTAACTTCAAGAGTATTTTCTCGATTGAGTGAAGTAGCCAAAATAATTTTTTTGTTAGAGAGGACTTTCAAAAGTCTTGCTTTGAAGCTCATTATCTCTCCACATACTGAATCCAGATGTCTACTTTTTATGCTTTGATTTTGTTCATGCTGAGACCTAGTCCTGCCCAAAATGCTCTTTAAAATACTTTTGTGATTCTGCAGGGAACTTTTTTCTCTTGGCAAAAATTTGTAAGATGACCACTTCAATGGGTAATAATTTTCTAGAGATGAACCTGAGCAGGTTCATTAACTCATTTCTACAGATAGGCAAAACCAGAACTGGACCCCAATCTCCTTGCACCATCTAGACAGTCTGGGTGAGAATTACACTAACACTGGATTATATTTCAAATGCATTTCTCTCTCTTTCTGATGCAGCTAGACATGTGTGTAACCATGAGTCCATGCACAGAATTTCAACATGTTAAATGTTCCCTTAAGCTCTGAATTAAACGCACGAAGCTATATTGTGGTGAGCTGTGTTGACATTTTTCCTACTGCAAAGCTACCAGTTCCCCTAGAATACAATAATCTGAGTCCCAAGAATTTTTTGTCAGCCTTCTGCAGAGTAAAAATGCAGGAGTTGTAGTAATACTGGGTAAAGGGACTCTTGTTAGCAGTATTCATGACAAAAGAAGTTCTTTGACAGTTATAAGGTTCAAGGGTTTATCAATTTTTATAGTCAGTCATTCAGCTAATAAATTTCACAGTTCCCATCAATAACTCTTCAAAAAAATGTTTCAGATGAGGCACTAAAGAGAAAAGTTATGCTCTCATTTTGAAGTACTGTAAAGCAAAGATACTGTATTTCCAGGTTTGTAGGTTAAGAGATGTAATAGATACATCACACTGTTCTGGTGTCTTCCAGAAGACAGAATGAGAATTTTCAAATCATCCCAAGACAGCTGTTTGCGATTATGCCTCTTCCAAGTTCCCTTCTGCACTGTATTCACAGAGAATATGTCTTTGCTGCAGTCCAGCACGGCTTCCAATCTTAAGATCTTTTGAAATCAGATTGCCACCACAGCATCAAGAGAAGATAGTGGACATCATACTGCATAATGAGACAGCCCCGTAAGAAATTCTCTTAAACCACATTTTGCAACATATTTTGTCAATATCTAAAAGTCAGTAAGCAAAAATAACAGGAATGAATGCTCCACAGGCGTTCTGCCTAGCAAAACCTCCCACTGTTCCTAGGACAACCTTTGGCTCTCAGATTCTTTTCAGACTTGTTCACATTTTTCATATAGCTCTATGATGAAGTAACATCATGTCCAGAAAGTCAGCCCAAGAGTAATTCAGTAAAAATCAGCATTTTTCCCCAAATTTTCCCCATTCTTTCCTCAGTTCTCAGTGACAATCCTTACGCCTTCCATTTCTACAATCTACCTGTGAATAGACCTGTTTATCTCAATGCCCTGAGATACTTCGTGTGTGGACAGATGAATCCTTGATTTGAAAGGAGGTGATCAACAAAACTTGTAAACAGAAAATCAGGACAGGACTTTCGAGGATTATGAACGTGACCTGAGTAAGTTCTTAATGGAAAAGCATAAATAAAGGTAATTACATGAAATCATACACGCAGATGCTAGTGATGGACACAGCATAAGAATTTTGCCTAAAATACAGTATATCTAGATACTGTAACCTTGCTGTTCATCCACACTTTACTAACTCTTAGCAACTGAGATTTATCCCCAGTCTGAGTTATTTAGTGACCTACCTCAACAGCAATAGTCATGATAGTGATGATAACCTACACATTGCAATAGTATCAGCCCATGGTTACCAGGAGTACGCTAACAGACTCTTGTTGGAAGCCATACTCCTTTATAATATATATAATTTCCTCAAAAAGCAGGTTTTGAAAAAATGTGTGCTTGTGACTTCTTCCTGGAAGCTCTACTGGTTCCCTGCTAGTCTAACTACAGCCTGGATGGCAAAATACCAGTCTCTACAAGTACTAAATACTGAATCTCAGATATTCAACCACCATCTATCAGGAAGTTGCTTTGCCAGCATTCTACTCCTAGCTCCTGACAAAGACTAATTAAAGTTTTATAATTCATATCTTCATGTGATGCCAAAACTTTAGACAATCAATGTCTTCTTTTCTCATGGCTTTAGATCCTTTCTTCCCTAGTACATTATCCCACGGCAATAGTTCCAATAAAAACAATACCCTCCCCACACAAAAAAAAAAAAAGGGGGGGGCGGAACAGAAAGGAAAGCAGCATACGAATGACGAAAATGACCAACTGAATTTTGTTCCCACAATTCTGCCAATGCTGCTGCTAAAACTAAAGCTGCTTTGACATAACTTGAATTACTGAATCAGTGCTGTGCCATGGCATAAAAATGGAGCCCTGACAGTGAGAAGTCTGATTCAATTCTTAATAATACAATATGATATATAGATAACCCAGTAAACGTTATAAGAAGCAGAGAGGGAGTCTTGGTAACCCCGACCACCTTGTTCTGATACAGATTATGAGGCTGTCCATTCGTAGCTGCAGTGAAGCACCAACGATATTATACAAGAGCATCGTGGTTAGCAAAGAGCAGTGGTTGTGAATTAGCCAGGTTCAGTTCAGCTTGTTGTACGCATTTTTCTAAGACTTATTTATACTCACTCGTGATTCCAAGGATATGATCATAACACTCAAATGTTAGTAATGGCTGGGGGAGTTCCCTAAGGAAAGTCTTTA
>NW_010413255.1:31226-48484 GCF_000710305.1 Buceros rhinoceros silvestris | reverse complement strand
ATATGGATATCATGATAATCATCAAAATTCACAGACTTGCCTAAAAGGAGAAGAAGAAAGAAAAAAAAACAGTTTTAAATCATATATTTTACTTTTTCCTTAAACTACTACTTAAAAACTGTTTCACATTCCATTTTGAACAGAAAACCTCTTGGCTTTCTGCTGCTGCTAACTCCTGGTATTTCATTTTTGTATTTTTCATGGAGTTTTATTTATCTTGCTATTAGAGATTCTCCCTGTGAAGGCATTTCATACAATGACTTCATGGGGAAGTCAGTGACTTTCAAAATTACTGCACTACATTTCATAAATTATTTGGTAAAATTGTATTTCTTTGCCATAACCATGTAAAAAAACAGAGGCAAAATGACACAGAAACACCGTACTTTGTAACTACAGTAAAGCACAAAGATGCAATACAAAGGTTTATGAAAATATAGACCATTTTTGACTTGTTATTGTTCATTAGCTGCTACAGATTAAGTAACCTCTGGTCTGACATCAACTCATGACTTGCTGTTCAGTGAGCATTAAGTGCCTGTGGCTATCTTTCTGGTTTCTATACTGGTGCTCTTATTGCTTTATGTTACAAATGGTTTTATGATTAACTACTCATAAGAAAGCTAGCGTTTTTGCTTCACCAACAAAGCCCTCACACTATTGCTGGCAATGGTATCATGACAGCTTACCCTGATTGTAGAGTTTCTGAACATCTTTGATGGTCTGGATGTTGGCTGACCTTCTGAAGAGGCCCTCTACTTGTAGTCCTGAAAAAACAGTTAATGAGGTCTCATCTGTAAAAACTCTCACTCTCTTGTTTTTCTCTACAGGTTCAGTTGAAAAGAGAACAGAGGCAGAAGAATAGGGAACGAACCCACTTGATACAATCTTGTTTTGGAAATAAAGTCCTCGAGAACAGAATGTAGAATCAAATAATGTTGCAACATTTCCTACAGCACTCTCTTTAATGTGTCTCATAGAAATACTACCACCTTTTCTTAAGTGTTTGAGAGTGCCTTGTCAACTACAGTTTTTCTTTAAAAGTAGCTTTCAATTGCACCTAATGACATAGAAGCAGGAGATTTAGATTCACCTGGCTGCTTATGTACCCACTCTTGCTGAGCATAACTGCAAACTAAGCCCCAAACCACACCTGTAAACCTGCTCTTCTCCTTTTAAAGGCCTTAAACCTTTAATAAGTTTAAGAGAACATTTGCAAAGATTCTCTATCCTCCCTTTTCTGTCAGTGGGTGAGACAAGATCCATTAGACTGGAGAATGTTTCACAGGATCTTTGGATAGAGAAACCGACTTCTTACCATTGGAGGGGTACGGGCCACCTCCCCACCTTACAGGTAGTTTTGAAGCAGACCATTGCTCCTTCCACCTCTCTAAGTCAGTGGGACTTAACACCTTGCCTGACCGTGGTATTTTGAAATACCTGATCCTAGTCTTGAGGCACTTCTGAGATATTTATCACAAATATCCTGAAGGGTATCTATCTAATTCACTTCTATGTTGTGGACTAACTGAAATCCGACTTCAGCTACAGAGGAAAAATGTCAATAAAATGCATCCAAACAAGGATCTAATTTGGACCGCAGCTTTCAAGGTAAGTCATTTATCTGAATTATGCAAAACAGGAAAGGGACAAAACGTTTTACTTTCCTCAAGATTCATGGTACTTCTTGTTTTTGAATTTGGCAAAATCTTCATTTCCCTCTCTCCAGTTTGTGCTGTTCCTTCTACTCAGCAGGTAATGCAATTTGGCTCACATGGAGATTGGAGGTTCCTACTGGAAGCAGAGTAAGCTAAAACATTAGCCTGTGCTGGTTTGACAAAACATATAATTGCTGATGTTTTCAGAAGTGTGGCAAACCACCCACTGACTTGGAGGGACTGCTGTACGTGTCTTTATACGAGTGAGGAAGAACAGATTTACTTCTTTACGTTCTCATGCTTATCTTTCAGCAGGTAAGTAGCCAGACTGAAATAACTCTTTGTGTATTTCAAGGAAAGTACATACGCATCTATCTGCATGATCAAGAATCTTTACGGTGTTCTAGAAAAATTTTGAGTTATATGTTAATGAAAGATACTCAGCCATTCCTGTAAATTCACCCAGGTTGCATACATATTTCATACATGAAAAATAAAAAAAAAATTGTAAATGAATACAAAATTCCTTAAAAAACCCATTCCTTACAGAACAGTATTTGGTATTGTTTATAAGAATTTAGAGCAGTATACTGAAATACTTGATAATATACTATTGAAGGGAATTTTCACAGACTTCATGCTTCAGAGACTTTTGCAAAGAACCCCAAGCTCTACTTGAAAGTGTTCCGCTGACTGGATTTAGAGGCTTAGCTGGAGTTTAGCTGAATAACAGCTCCTAGTTACTTTCTAAGTATTTATGCCTTTGCTTGTTAAAATTTCAGGTTGAATATTAAAACTTCATCCTGTGCTCTGAGTTCTGGAAGGAGTATGGTAATCTCAAACTACAATATATAAGGATGTATGTATTTACTAAAGGAACTAAACGGACAGTAATTATGACCTATTTAACCACCTGCTTTATTCCCAACCAAGTCATGTTTCAGTAGAATAAAGTTGGCAAACGGCATCACTGTAGTAAACCAGTTCCATTAGATTTACAGTGCAACCTCTCTAAAGACATGGGTTTGGAAATGGCAGGTGTGAACAGGCTCCTCCAAGCACTACCCTCAGCAAACAAGAAATACAATAATTTCTTCAGAATCTGTAGAATTTTACACTGGCTGTCAGTGGACAGTTTTCTGTAGAAACAAGTCTTTTAGAAAATGGACATTAAAACCTCTTGCAATTTGGTTTGCAGGAATTGGTTTAATAGTTAACGCTTAGTCTGATGTGAATCTCACTGCAAAAACTACAATGTAATAAATATCAATTTTTAACGTGTTTATGCCTTTATTGGCTAAGCTTTCAAGAGCCTAATTAAAGACATTAATCTGTAGCACAGACAGCAGCTGTACTTGTCTGGCCCTGAGTCCCATTGATGGTACTGTAATAGCACATAACACTTAGCTCTTGCTGGATGTTTTCTGGAGGCGGAGAAACAACTTTTATTCTCATCTGCAGAAATCTGAGATATGGGCTATACCTGTGCTTCTTTCAGAATTCATTTACCAGGTCAGCTGAATCAATATACAGCAATTTGTTTGATCACATGTGGCAACAAGCCAACTACCGAAGCAGATCTCTCCAGTCCTTCTTACATCAAATGACATGATGCTAATTACAGGTAGGTTGGTGCAACTCTTAGGAAAAAGGAAAAAGCTATATTCTCCTTCTAAAGTAAGACAGCCACATCTTTTTTTGTATAAAAGATGCTCAGTCCATAAAATATCATATTATTTTATTGTATTATTATTATAGCAATTTTTAAATAAAGCATGGGTCATAACTTTGGCCTACGGATAAACAGAAATATGAGTCAACAGCAATTACACTATTGCTGGGGAAACAATGAATCTGGGTGGCAAAACAGCCCTTTTGCAATATATTTTTCTGATTTCTGTGATGCATACAAACTGAGAAGGATACTTTTTTTTAGAAGACTTTAAGTCTATAAATTGCCCTCAGTGCTTTCTGTGTTTAAGCAGGGCATGGGAATGATACCTCAAAACATAATTTGAAAAATGGTGTTTCCCATGTCACAAAAGCTGAATGGCACTATTATATCTCCCCAACTGGGATCTTATATCAAAGGATGGGAAGGAGTAAAAGGAACCTGAAGCCTCTTATTGCTTATTTCACTGTGATGGATAAATACACATCCTTATAGACAGTCAGTAAATGCTTTCTGCAAACCTGTCTCTTCCTTTTCTGACACTAGGGGAAAAAAACAACAGTTCATAGAACCACCATAATTAAGGTAACACATGATGCCCACACTAAAATAAGATTAATTGCTTTGCCTCTTTTTGCAGACATGCCAGGGCCATCACAGTTTCAGGACAAGGAAATAAAATAGTCTGAAGACAATCCTGGTCACTGCTGCTCAAAGTATTCATTTTTGCCCTTTAAAAAAAAAAACTTTGACGTAGCCTATTTAATTTCTGTTGGTAGTATTCTTCAGTCAAATCCTGTTTACAGCATGAGTCATGTCAGCTGTCCTTTTAAAGAGAAATACTATCTAACTATTTTGCCATTAATAGCATGGGTAACAAAGACCACAGAGCAACCAACCCCAGAGCAGCAATGATTGCCAGAACATTGCTAGGGGATGACTGACACGAGCAGCCAGCCTGCACTTTCTAGTCCTGATAAACGTGCAACTGCACATCACTCACATAATCTATCAACACTGCAGAGCCTCTGTTGAGATAACTCAGCACAAACCGTTCCTTGCCCCTCACCAAAAAAACCCCAGATAGATCGACCTAGAGATCAGTGGGCTTTTGCTATCCTGCACTAAACTCTCCAGACCAAAGAGAATGAAATATTATTTTAAATATTAAGTGCTATACAGAAAAAACATTGGGATGTGACTAGTGAAAGGGCCATCTGTAGTCAATGAAAAGTGACTCTGAAGTGGAGAAGTTAACTGAGTAGTTATTTAAATGTCAGTAATCATAAATGAAAACAGGCAGGCACTTCACTCCACACTGAAATAAGATGGCTTTTACCACAGCAGACAAAATTTCACAGTGCAATGACAAAACTACGTCACACTCCAAATTAATAAATAGTTCCTAACCACACTTAACCCCTTTCTACCCCCCAATCAGTTGTCCCACAGGAAAGGCACAGAAAATCAAAACTGATAAAGATAAATTGAAGCAACACATGCTGTCAAATTGTTGCAAATTTGTCAGAGAAAGAGAGATGAGAAAATTACATTCTTTTTCTTTCAATCATCCTTGATTTGAGGGTTGCTGGCATCAAAAACCTTTGTTAATTTGTCTGCTTTCAGAAGAGAAATAGCAAAGAGTAAGCATCTGAATTCCTTGCGTCCCAAATTGAGTTTGGAAATGTTTCTTTTGACTGGAGTCCTGCCAAGTCTCAGGAAGTGTCCATCCTGATTTGGAAACGATTTTCATTCTTATAAGTTATTTAGACATCTTCTTGCAGGTTACCTATTTCTAGTAAGATTCCTTTTTAAAAACTAGAACTAATTTATTTCTAGTATGAGGACTGATGAGTTTACAGCATATTTTAATTGCCCATCTTCAATGTAACATCTTAAATGCCCAGTGTGGTGGCAATTGTGAATTTTTATGCTTAAGACAAATCAGAGATTTTTTTTTTAAAGCTAGAATACAGTCCAGGTTTGAGGAGGAGATTGCACAGCTTTTCTTCCCCTTGTTCTCTGTGCAATGAATACAGAACAACTGACCGTGATGTCTGCAGTTTGTAAAGATGATTTGCATTGCAAGAAGGTGCACAGCAGATCAAGGGCAGAGGGGAAGAGAAAGGACAGTTCAGCCCTACTGAAAAGCTCAGCAGCAGCAGGAAAGATGGGCAACTGTGCATCCTCACCAGAAACCAAAGTGTACTTATGTTCTTGCAGTTTTGAGTGGCATAGTCTCTATTCATTCATAGATTCATGAATGAATATTCTCAGTTTACACTTAGCATCTCTGAAAATAATTTATTTACAATGCCAGAGCACAAAATCATAAACTGCTTATTACAATGCTCATTTTTATTTGATGGCACTTGGGATTTTTCTCATACCCATGAACACTAGGTAAAAACATTCACACAGAAACAAAAGAGCCGAGAACTCAGAAATGTTTAAATGGCCAATGTCAAGTTTTCCCAGTGTTGCATTATTAAAAGATATTTGTTTGATCACAAGAAGCAGAGGCCAGGAGGCAAACCCACTAAGCTGCAGCAATCCAAACGCATTCAGATTGCAAACCCATCCATCTCTACCCGTTTTGACTATCACCACCAGGATGTATTCATTCACATTAAAAAACAACCAAAGCTTTCTCCATCAGCGAGATTTGGTATCGTTCACGGACAGGATGAGGAAGAAAGATTAATCCCTGTTTACCACTGTTTCTGCTACTGCAAAGATAAAGTACAGCTTTAGTTGCCACTATAATCGCACCATAGGACATTTATTACTTTATCATTAACTTCTATAGCATAGTTATTACCATTTCATTTAGAAATCTTAGTCATCGCCCAGGACTCTCTTGTGGTACCACGAGACAACATCAAACAAAAACTTTTTGCTGGAAAGCACTTCCAGTCAACAAAAGAGATGAGGTAAGAGAGAAAGACTTGGCAATAGGGGCTACTGCGAGATAATGTTCCTATAGGGGCCAGTTATCTTTTCTGCTTTATAATTGTGTAGCACGATTCCCTCACTGTGAGTTTATTATTCCATCACTTCTGAGCTGCTGCTGATCTCACATGGTTCCTTTAGTAATAAGTTCTCTCTGCAAACTTCTAATGTAGCTGTTTCCTTATTTGGCTATTCCTGAGAATGCAAATACTATAAAATTTTGGAAATCTTACTAAAAATGCCAGCAGGTTAGCTTTGGTTTTAAATTGTTTAAAACACAGACAAACATGTAGCTTATACCTTTGAGGATACTTTCTAAAACATAAATTACATTAAGAATAATAGTCCTACATATTTCAAATTAAACATTTTTAAAATTCCATATGGAAAATTTTCAAATCATTTATCACTCTAAAGTGGAGCTAGAATGAAAGTGATGAAATGGCTATTTCCTCTTTCATTATTGAAGAAAACTGAAAATTATTATAGAATTTACAAAACTTAGTTTACTGTGTTTAGTGTCATACTGCCTGAAGCATCAGCCATAACAGATCCCATATATAATACAAATATGTATATAATTCACTTATATAATACACACAGACGTAGAAGAATCTCTGCTTACAGTAGATTCTTTTGTTTCTGTTAAAAGTACCAGGTGACTTACTAACTGGATCCAGTGAGAGTCATCTTGCTCAGAAATAGCTATCTAAATACGCAGTTGGATAAATATATGAGGAAGAAACCCACACTCGCTGTCAAAACATTAATTCGGCTGTTGGGATGAGGACATGCTTGCTGCTGTCAGAGCCCACTCAGTAACTCAGTACAAGAAGGGGAGTTTTGGCTCCTTTGTACAGATGAGGATGCCTCCACACCGAGAAGAACCCTTCTGCAAACAATGTGGTCTGAAACTGAGGCAGAAAATTTAAACGTCAAGGAGCAAAAATGTGTCATGAAGCAATCTGTCAAAAGGATTTGAGTCACTAAGATGAAAAAGGCTGGGAGAACTTTGAGACAAGAACTTCCTTAGCCTGGTAGCACACTACTGCAGCTCGTGCATCAGATCTCTTCAAGAAATAAGAGCCTGAGCAGTACAGAATGGGCTTAACCGATGTCAGAGGGTCTCTGATATTCGAAGAAATCTTAACCCTGTAGATGAAGCATGATTTTGCAGAAGCTTTTGTGATTGAGGTCACAGTTTGAGAAACTGATTTCAGGTACACAGATGTGAAAATGTAGCAATGGGAAGAAAGAATGGAAATACTGCACCTAAGGTGAAAATCAAAACCCACTCCCTGCTAATTCTGAGAGACTGGAAACTACGCCAAAATCAAATGGAACAGGGTAATGACAGTGAATTTTTGTCACTTCCGGAAGATGAACTGAAGCTTTCACTGTGCTCACGGCCACGTCTGGAGTGCAAAGAACACTGCCAGTCAGCCTCTCAGGGCTGTCAGCACGGCAATCGACACTTGCAGGAGCTGATGGCAGAATTGAGATATTCCAGATTTAGAGAAAGAGTTAAAATCATAGCAGACAGCAGGTACAACAGATACCTGCACACTTATAATCAAGTGCAAAAAAATGCACGTCTATCACCTACTGCTTAACAGCCTTGGCATGGCAGGTACTTGGCTTTCAAGAATCAGCTGGCTGAGAATGTCAGAAAACACTCTACCTGACAAGCTATCTCTCCTTAGAAATCTGGTTTGTGGAGATCTCCTTATGACAGAGAATATGACAGCTCTGAGCAAACTTGGGCTTGGCTGGAAAATATCAACACTGACGGAACCCATGCCCTTCCTTCCTGGGAGCACAGGAGGACAGAGACCTGGGGGGAAAACGGGATAGTCCAGCTAGCAAACGCATGGGTTGGACTATGTATCAGTGGCCTACGCTATCATGCCACCGACTTGCACTGGTGCATAAAGTAGGACAAGGGCTTTGTTCAGAAGTATCATCACATTTCCTCGGAGACTATCCTTTGCAAACTGTGCTGATATTGCACTGAACAGATGAATTTTTAGTCAAAAAAAGATGAATTTTGGAGAAAACCCAAGGATGATTGCTGCCTTCGGAATAACAAACATTTCATCTAGGAGAAATTCTGCAATGACAAAGTTGCAGAAAAAAAACTTTCTTTTATCACAACCACGAGAGCTAAAACTTGCTATTTTTTCCTTGCAGGCAGTTGGTGTTGCTGCTTCAGAAACTGGGTATCTGGAATTAGCAATTGTTGAGAAGGAAGAGTATGGGACTGGTGCAATAGTGATGAGACAAAACACTCAGAAAGAACAAAAGCAAGACACAGAGGAGGTTTTGTGGCAGTTCAGTGCAAGAATTACTAGTTACTGGTCATCAACGCAATATAATGATGGTCATAAATCTCCTATTTCTTTAAAATCTTTAAAATAGGTCCAAGAAAGTGCCAGATATGCAAAGCCCTCCCCCCAAGCACAGCCAGAAGTTTAAATCAAGTAACATTTCAGTGACTCAATTTTCACTCAATTTCTAATTAATAACAGCTGTGAGAAGTAATGATGTTAGTGCACGTTCATCCTCATTTTAGCTCTCTTGACTCCTGTGATTAGTGAGGAAGAGGTATTTGCCTATTAAGATAAGCTAAATATATGTAAGGATGCTCGTTTCGTAAGAATTTCAAACAAAAAAGTCTGGTTTTCATCTGCAGATGGGGTACGCACCGATACACTACCCGAGCTCGAACTATCCACTTGGACTTATAATTACAGGGGTTGTCTCAAGCTGCAAGTCACTTGCCTTCAACACTCTTGGTAGCAAATTATTTCACTGGATCCAAACATAATATTTTATACAAGCTACACCTGCAAAGTTCTCATCATTAGCACCAGTCTGAAAACCGCACATACAAACAGTTTTGCAGGCCTGAGTGGAAATCCTGAATTTGGACCGAGAGGTCTTCAATAAAGTTTATTAGGAACTCTTACTCTACTGCAGATCAGTAGATACCTTTAATAGCAGAACTGGCCCCACTTCAGTACTTGGCCTTGACTGCTGCAGGTATTTTGAAAATAAATTAGCAATTTCAAGAGGCAAGTAGCTAGCCCTTCTGTACACGAGCACCCTTAGCGATGCTATGCCCCACGGCTTGTAAACTGTAAGCAGGTATCCACTGCAGTGGATATCACTCTTACTGTCTTACGCATATCACAAATCAGCCTCACTTGAGGTGTGAAACCCCACCAAAATAAAATGGGCAGTTATTTAATGTTCTTATTTACCCTAGGGGAAGCTATAATGTTAAGGAGCCTAGCCTAGCAATGAGGGCAAGACATGAAGTGACTAGTCTGCCCTCATTTAAATCAGAATGATCTTGCACCGATTCAAATGAAGCCAGGTTTTCTCTTGAGAATCAAGAAACCTTTTTCTTGCCCTGCCCCCTTTGTCTTTACAAATGTGAAGCCTATTCAGCATAAGGTTTAAAAAAGTTTGAAATTTCTCACTTAGGATATAAACACACTCAAATTCTGACCAAACTCTAGTGGCGATAGTCGAAATGAGCATTAACCAAACTTAACGGCACATTAAACAACTGTGATTTTTTTTAATAACTGTAACACACAGATTTTTATGTTCTTCGCTTGACACACCTATTAAAAATTCACACTCTTCTTTCTGGGATCTTAGGAATCATTCCCAGTTCTAACACTGTGTCATGTTGTGACATTCACATGCTGTTTCTGTCCTGTCACCTGCAAGATAAATGTACCTAGGCTATAGATTTGATACTGTAAGACTTAGCAAACATTTGTGAGACTCCAAGGCCTGGGAGCACAAAGGGCTATGGAAATGTGGCTGTGATTGCCTTAAAATCAGGAATCAAAATGTAAAATCACAGTACACTGGGAAAAGCAATTTCAAGACTGCAGCCTTATCTCCGACTGTCTACCTGCATGTGCCTTTGTCCCTGTGCACTTAACCTACAGATGGCACCTGACATTTGGTTCTTTATATTGGCCAGGCACGCACTGGGGAGAATGGTGGCATCGGCAGCAAAGTCTATCTTCTCTTTGCTCTGTACACAAAAACAATACAGGGAACTCAGATTTGGATGCTCCCATTTTAAATACAGGTCTTTGTCATCTGTATCTCTGTAAAATGTAACTATAGATATGAACTGCAGTCAAAGGATCTGTAAATGCCAGTAAAAATAGTTTGTGAAAGGAGGACTTCAAGCTTACCTCCACAAAACGTGGTTTTTTCAATGAGTTTTTATGGCCACTGGTCCTACAAATACAGAACTTCACACTGACTTTTACCGGTAGTTCTACTTAAAACCAGCAATATGCTATGGGTTGGTGACATGTATTTCAAGACATCTTCTCTCATTTGCTATTCCCTAATCTAGTCCTAAGGGCAAAAAGCTTTGCCTTTTTTTTTTTTCTCCTCATAGTGAGACAACAGTCTGATGACAAGCATTCCCTATCCATCAAAGCTCTCGAGGCAGTGCCCAATTACCACTGGAGCTTACAGGATTTAAACACACCCTGTGCAGCTGTCAACTTTGCTGAATCAAGTACTAAGCATTGTATATTTATTTTTATATATATATATATTCATATATTGTCCTTGTTCTGAAAGATAGATGTCCTTTTGACACAAAACTCACCTTTTCTTTTTAGGTAGGATACAGTTTCCTTCATTACTGGGGGAATTAGGTCATCTTTGTTTTTGTCCTTGATACTGTTGCGGGGAAAAAAAAAGTAACAGCCTTTAAATAGCATTTATAGACAAAGAGTAAAAATGAAGACAGAACAGTCCCAGCAAAAACCTGAGATGTACCTGAGAGCATACATTAAATTCCACAAACTGAGGAGCCTGCGCCTTGGTATCTGCACCAAACACAGGAGTCCTCCACAACTCTTAACAGGGGCTGAACAAGTAACTGGAATGGGAGACTTGGACTTACGTTCAAAGAGACATTCCTAAACACTTACTTTTCACTAGAAAACCTCTCTTAACTGCAGTGGTGCTGAGTAATAAACGCTATATACTGTACTGAAAGGAAATCAAGGCAGAGCAGCAGAATGGTGTTCCAGACTAACTTTGCGCCTACTTGAGACTGGTTTTGCTCCAGTTTTTTTCCCCTCACTTGGCACACACCAGCAGGGCTGCATTTAACCATGATGCTGTGACAGCAGGGAGGTGGCTCTGACAGGAGGGGTTGAACGCCATTGGTGGAACAGGGTTTTGAGGCAGTTTAGAAGCAGGCAAGGAAAGAATTTGCAGTAAATGCTTCAGAATAAGTCTTGATCAAGGGATGCTGCAAGTTTAGGAGCCTTTTATCATGCAGATTTTTCTTTGTCATTTGTCTCTTTTTAAGCCACAGTGCATGTAATAATTAAAAGGATATTGTACTACTTATTTCAAAGGAGAAGTGATGCAGTGGGATTGTTAACACTTCAAATTATTCTCATCAAATGAGATTTCTCTCTCTTTCAGGAGTGAACAGTTGAAGCAAAAAAATCAAAAATGACATTTTCTTGATCGAGAGTGTAAAAATTTCTGCACTTCTCTTCCTTATTTAAAAAAAAAAGTCTTGGCTGTTTAAAAAGCATAACAGAAGAGATGGTCACTATCTGCTAAGTATTCTGCTATATTTTTGTATTAATTAAAAATGAAATAAAGGACTGGTCTCAATTTGAAAGCAGACAATATATGATGTGCACAGTTTCATATTTGGTACTTAACAGGTGACCAGCTTTACTGACAAACTCTAAAGCACCGGCACAAAACAGCACAGAGATCTGTGACTGTATTATGAGGGCTTCCCTTGGGATCACAGCCCCTTTCAGATAGAACCACCTGCTCCAACATCGGGTCCTCCATGGGCTGCAGGTGGATATCTGCTCCGCTGGTACCTTTCATGGGCTGCAAGGCGCCAGCCTGTCTCACCATGGTCTTCACCATGGGCTGCAGAGGAATTTCTGCTCCGGTGCCTGGTCCACCTCATCTCCCTCCTTCTTCATCGACTTTGTTATCTGCAGAGTTGTTTCTCTCACATGTTCTCACTCCTTTCTCCAGCTGCAGTTGCTGCTGCACAGCAACTTTTTCCCTCTTCTTAAACGTGTTATCACTGAGGTGCTACCACCACCACTGGTGGGCTCGGCCTCGGCCAGTGGTGGGTCTGTCTTGGCGCTATCTGGCCTTGGTTTTATTGGACACAGGGGAAACCTCTAGCAGCCTCTCACAGGAGTCCCCCCTGGAGTCCCCCCACTATCAAAACCTTGCCCTGCAAACCCAGTGCAGAGGAGAATGATTCTGAGAGTTATTTCCTTTTCCAGGTACTATGATTTCTTCACTTTCTCAGACAGAAGATGGCTTGCTTATTATTCTATTAATATAAAACAACTGATAGTAACTGGAGTGTATGATACAACTTCTGTAACATTGTTGCAAGGAAAGGAGCAATCCAGTGCTCTATTTTATAGTGTTTACACTACACATAAAAACTACTTTAAAATAAAACAATTACAGCAACGTGAGCCAGCATCGTGTGGTAGGGAAATAGCCAAATTCCCCCCTCCTCCCCCTATTCGTTTTCCATATACCTACAAAGGGAGTTAGAAGAAGATATGTAGACTGATTTATTTTGGAACTCCAAGCTTAAGAGGTTGGTCACCTCCAGCTTCACATATGGGGGCAGTGGGGGTATTCCTCCAACAACAAGACTGACAGCAGGATCATGACTTAGGCACTGAATCACCCTGGAGTTTTGCCTGTCATGCTCAAACTGACAGAGAAGCATACTTCATGCTATTTGGTTACTCAGCCATCAAACATTTTGATCTCATTCATCACTCCAGGGACACAATGCTGAGACACCAGTGCCAGTTACAGTTTCATTGTCCACCCAGTCCTACTCTTCCTCTTTCCTATTTTCACCATTCAATCTCTTCCTAGGCACTAACATCTGTGGGTTTGCAGGTTATCCAGATACTCCTAGACCAATCTGCTTTTTCTCTCTACTGCACATATTCTGTCACTTCACTTAGTCCTACTTAAAACAATGCAACTTGTCATGTGATTGTAACAAACTTGTTAATCCTGCTCTGAGAGCTAGTCCTACTATTTCAAATACCTAGACCAACCTGCTGTTTGAAAGGAAGTTGTTCCCTCACCCACAGAAACTGAAGTTGATCTGCTCTGAATCCTACCTCTTTCCTCATCATAGTAATTAGAGATCATTTATTTATGCCATCTATAAACTCACTTCCCTCACAGAGTATTTTCATTTCCTCCCCTCACCTCTTTATCTCACGTTTCCTCATAAGGTAAGGAGTAGTTCATCACCATCTAAACACTAACTGGTGCTCCAGCATACCAAAGACAACAGAAAACTGAATTCCTACTGCCGTTTCACCCCTTCCAGCCAATGATTTTCAAAAGCTTGTAGTATTTGTGAGGGCTCCACTCCTTTGTCAAATTTGGTTGACATAAGCCCATAGTTCTTCTATGAACCTTACTAAAAATCAATCCATTGAACAATTTTTTCCTGTCCTTTTTCAACAAAGTCTCCATTCCAGAATCTAAATAAGCATAAAGTGTATAAAATTCAATACTGCTTTATGTGTGGGTTAATACTGCTTTGTGGACACTATTGTACCTATGTTTAACAGGAACTGTTTACGACAGGGGAATTTTCCTTGATGGAAACAGACGTATTTTGATAAAATATGGCCAAGTTTCACAAAACCATGTTTCTAACATGATCATTTTAGACATTTGACCAAATAAATTCTACAATGTATGCAATGCACTTGCAGGAAGGAAAACACTGACAGCAAGGAATGAGTTTAATTCAGCTAATCCTAAAGTATGATATTTTATACATTAGTAATTGTTATCATTCTCTTTCATGGGCACTCCCTTGTCACGGGGAAAGAGCTTGGGTGCCCTCGCGAGGTTCGCGAAGCCAAGCCATGATGATGATGATGATGATGAATTGTTATCATTTGTGGCTGCTCGCAAGTATGATCTTTAGGTGAAGTGATCAGTTTCTTGTCCTTACACACTGGCAAAGTATCATTAATTTCAATATGAAACAGTACTGAACTTACTAGAGTAATCATTCTCTGCAGTATCATAACATGATAATGGCTAGGAAGACTAAGTCCAGCCTCAATCTTGCCCATTATCACAGATATCTTACAAGAACTAAACCAGATGCCACAAGTGAGGCCTTCATGAAAAACACTCACTGATTTGAAAAGGCCATGGCTTTAAACGCAAACAGGACGAGTTTATGACCTAGTTAGTCCTCAGAGCAATGCCCTCTTCTTACCTATAGTGACAATCAAGTACCTCCATAACACCTCTCCCATCAATAAAATCCTCTCATCCCCTTTCAGGATATTTATGCCATCTCTCCTAGCACCTTCTGCTTTTTCCAGCTTCAACAATCTGGCATTAGTTTCACGCATGCTGGTGACACTGTAGAGCAGAAAGTCAGTGTTACTGTTACAACCGAGCAAGAGCTGTGCAGTGCTCTCAGACCAGCTCTGAGACCTGGGTTGTTCTCTTCTTCTCCCTGCCTTTCACCTAGACCTTGGAGAGAAAAATATAACAAGTAACTTTGTTTCCCTGCCATGAGCCCCCTCATTCCAGTCCCTGCAAAAGTTGGATACAGAAAAGGGAACAGAGCCACGCAAACACCGAATACGTGAACCCCCTAACCTGCTCTGAAAGGCAGCTTCTGTATGTGAATTATTTTCTCCCACAACAGATCAGTGTTGTATAACAACCCTGCTGCAACAACATAGAAAAAAAAGCCAGGCAGTGAGTATGCAGCCTCATTAATAAATTAGCCTTGCTAATAAACCACGCGAGGAAGGAAGTTCTAGGGGTTCTTTGCACAGCACGCAAAGTTGAAATCCCCAGTGAAATGACTTCTCCTCTGTAAAGGACTAAACAAGAAAAGGGGCTGGGAGATGAGGTCAGTACCAGGGTCAGTGTTCAGGATACCAGTGAGGAAAAGCCTACAAAAAAATCAAAGTAAGGGGAAAAACCCCCCATTTATTTCAGCCTTTCTAATAGGGGAGTTATAACACACTCCTCGTGTATAAAATAATTTTGTTCCGTGTATTCAGATCAGTGCCCTAAACATTTAGGGCAACTTTTATTAAAATTAGTCGAAAGCCTAATTCACTTAAATGGGAACATCATCAAGACTTTAATTTGCTTAGAAGCTGTTACATCTTTATTATTGACAATTTAAGCTCATGGAAGCCATTCACAGTCCCTGTGAAGTTGCACTGATTGTTTTTGCTCTCTTACAGCTGCTTGCTCCAGAGGCACCAACCCAGCAGCTTTTAATAAATGTTTTCTAATTATTATTGTTACTCATAAATGTGTTTCCCATTTCAGTGTATAAATAGCAAACTGATTATTTACAGCACTTGCTCCTGCTGAGCACTAGTTTATCTGTCAGAGAGGTGAGACAAATAACTGAGCTATAATTCGTAATAATAAAACCTACACATCATTTTTCTTCTTCTATGAAAAAAAGACACAGTTTCTGCAGTTCTACCATTTTCTACAGGATTCCTGTTTCCCTTGAAAGAAAGGTACCATCCTCAGCTCAATGTAAAAGGTCCTCAAGAAAAAATGGCATTTTAAAATAGAGTAGAATATTCACTGTAAGTCACATGCAAAGGATTTTTCTGGGGAAAGCTGGGATGCATATTTTCATAGCATTTCACAATGTGACACACAGTGTTCAGTTTACTGGCCTGAGGTGACAGAAAATAATAGGGACATTACTTCAGCTAATGTAAATCAGACCAGCTCAGAGGTCAATGAAATTACACCTCTATCCTCTCTTTGTGGATCCTGTCAAGTAATCTGCATTTTTCTTGCCTTGTTCAGGATGGCGTGATGAGCAGCTGTGCTTATGATGGACAATGCAAACTGACACCGGAGATCAGGCGCTACTACCGGCGGTTAGAAATGAGAAATGTCTTTCTGCTTAAGAGATGAGAGTAACGGAGCATTTCAGTACCCAGCGTAGATTCCTGTAACTGATTCACAGATCTGAACTGTATTGCAGAACATGTCAGATTCAAGAGGGGTTTATTCTGATAAACATAGTAGCCAGAGAGAACGAGTACTCCTCACTGTAGGATATATGATTAGTTACTGCAACACATTATATATCCAATGACTCTCTTCTAGACAATGAACAGGTATCATGAAAGACCTTTGCACATTGTTCTGAAGTGTCATTAAGTATTCTTGGTTGATAATCTTTCTCTCTCTGTGTTTTTCCTTTCCTTTTCATTTTTTCCCTGCTGAGACATGCCGAGATTTGGTTTGGAATTCATTCTTTCTCCCTGGTCAGACATGCACAGCATGCACAAGCAGAAAGATTATGACCAAAAGGAAAGCACCCTGAAATGTTTATGATAACAATTCAACAGGCACGAGCTGTACAGCTGTGGTAATTTTGTGCATTTTCTCTGCCCCCTCTCCCCATCCATGGCAATAGATAGAAAACCAAAACATTTCTTGTCTTCCCTCAAAACATGTAATTTTAGATTTTAAAACCAGTTGGAGAAAGCAGAACAATGGCAATAGCTAGTCAAGGTTAACCCTGTGCTCTGTGCTGGAGCTCAGCTGTAGCCTTCCTTGATTACAGAGGCAACCGGGTGCAGCAACAGGGGGTTTATAGTATCTTGCTGAACATACAGCAGAGGACAACGAGGCCGCTTGGCCCATAAAATCAATCAATAATTCCTTTAAAGTTTCATAAATTCAGGAAGCTTCATTTGTGCATTTTAACTGCATTTATCTGATCGATATAAGCAGAGGGTCCCCCAAATTATTCCTTGCCTTTCTAAACAAGAAATCTTTACTAATGGCTTTTAGAATAAAAATGCTTTCACCCTGACATGCAGTGCAAACTAGTGAGGATGTATTCTGAACAGCTAATTCCT
>NW_010413255.1:27418-31129 GCF_000710305.1 Buceros rhinoceros silvestris | reverse complement strand
CTGCTGCCCTACATTTTGTGCATGAAGGCAGCAGTGCTGAAAGAACAGAAAAATAGTCTTGCTACATCAACACAACACACAAACATTCTTTGAAATGTCTGGATTTATAAAAGTGATAGCTTCCGCTGAGTACCAGAAGTAATCTTCACAGTACTGGTGTACTCTCCTCTGCAAGCCTCTGATCACTACAAGCTGGGACATTATACCTGAGGAAGTATCTCTGTATGCTTGCCCTGTTCCAACACTGCTCCCTGCTACCATCTGATATTGCCCTCTGTCAGAGACATGACATGAGACTTGATAAACCTTTCAACTAGCTCATTAAGAGTGCTATTCTCTCTCTCTATCTGCACATTAAAAGCTTGAATTAGCAAGTTAGAGAAGGACATAATAAACTCTAAACGTGCAACCTATCCTACCCACTCTGTGCTACACATTCTTAAGTACTGTGAAATGCGAGCATGGATTCTCATTACATTATAACTGAAAAGTTAAGTGTGGACACAACCTCCTCAGGAGGACTGTTCTGTTTGATATCACCATGAAGATGAACATTAGTTCCAGTTGTGTTATTTTATACTTTCAAATAAATCACACAGTTTTTAACACGAGTTCAAACCTTTAAAGGTAAAACTTGGCAACCAGGCAATCCAGGCTGGGGATCGTAACTGCTATGGAAAGGCTGTCTTTTAGCAAAGTGGGCAAGTCTGCTTTACATATGTAGGCATAAAGAATTAAACAGGGAGACAGCCAATGTTTTTTGGTCCCCACACTTTAGAATAAAGACCTCCTATAAGTCAACTTTGGACAATTTAACTGCCTTTACTAAGCTCATTTATTATTGTTTGAATTAGCATAGTTTCAGTGGAAACTTCAGGACAACTTGGTACTAGATTCAAGTTCTAGCTGCAAAGACCAAATTATTGAGTCCTCGCAGAAGCTCACAATGAGGAAGGTTTTCCACGTCATGTCTGTGCCTAACATAAAGTATGCACTTAAATCCCAGACAGCTGGGAAGTGACAGGAAGGGTGACCATCACACCATCAACGTGTGCAGCCCAGCAAAAGACACTGTCTACTGGTCAGGCACAATCCAAGACTTAAAATATGACTACCAAATGGTAGAGGTGGCATATAACATGCTGTCTGATCACATAAGCCTGTAAGTTTGATAGAGCTGCCTGAGCAGCCAGGCTGGGCTGCAGACAAGTGACAGTGTGCCCTCATGCCTGCAGACAGTCCTGGTTTTACTACTGCAGTGGCAACGTCAAGTGTTGTCCTTCTTAATAACCCAGTGGAGTCCACCTAAAAGATATGCTCTGAATTAGGGAAGCAAGTTAGCCATGTTTCAAGCGTTCGGTTGAATTCTAAAGAGGTATCATAAAAATTAATGTCATAGTAGCTCTTGCACAATAGATATTGATTGCACTAATTTCAGGCCGTCCAGAGAGGACTAACGCTTAACATTTAACCAGGGGAAAATTGTATTTTCTATCTCACTTATAACTGAGTCATTAGAACCAGAAAAGTAGACTGGGGGTGGGAGGAGATTCGACAAACGTCCGTGTCTCAGACAGCCTAAACTGCTTTTGCTGAATGTGAGTAACATTCTTCAGCTGTTTTTGAGAAGAATGCCATAGGAAGATGACAAAAATGACTGTGGGTAGGAAGCTAGAAGGTTTAGCGGATTTTTCTGTTGTTTTTTTTTTACTGAAATTGAATCTCTCAAGTACTATCAACCTCCTGTTCCTTGTGTAAAGTAAATAATTTTTTCTACCGCACACAGTGCTGTAATCTACATAAACGGCTGTCAGGGCATTTCTGGAAGAGAGTGACTTTATTCATTTCCTAGAACTCTGATCAGAACAATAGATGAGCAACAGAACAACAATATATAATGGCTCAAACACCCATTTTAGCTTCAGGCAGCCATTTTGGAGCCTGAAGCTTTGCTTTGGCTTTGCTATCCACCTTTTAAATGTCCCCAATCCACTTTCACACTGCCAGCATCCACCAGCACAGATCAGCTCATGGCTTTCTCATATACAGGCAAATTTCTGTCTGCTGGGAGAAAAGATGTGCAGCCACTAACTACCACAAAGATATTGTAAAGATGAACACCAGGTCACTGGGACTGTAAGACCTGTCCTGAATTTGTCAAACCTGTTGTCTAGCCTTGTATTTTCATGGTTTTCAAAGAGAATGAGAAACTAAATATATAACATACAAAATACTTGCAGATGTTCCCTCCAGTGAATCTGTACATTACATAAGGCTGCAGGGTATAGAATTCTCAAATTTTGGAAATCTCATGGCTTACTATTGCAGGCTGACTCCAAATTGCTGGGTAGGTAGAGGTGGCCGTGGTGGAGGAACCTTAACCACAGGTGGCAGTTTTCCCTTCTGTTTCCTCTGAAGATTTTCGTCATGTCTGCAAAAATCAAGAAATCATTGATTTTCTGTGCCCCATGGCTGACAAACTACATTTATAAACAGCTACCAGTATTGCTCATGATGCTGATCTCCTGACAATAGCACATATGCCACAGGTCTTGCATTTAATTTAAGCATTAGGGAAATCTTTAAGTTGTATTTGTGGTAGAATACTTAAGCAAGACATAGAGGAGCTCTTTTGCTTCAGTCAATGGAGCACAGTAATAAACGTGTCCAGAAAATACGAACACACTATAATTTAACAGCAAAATTCAAACCTATTTGCTACTCAAAATACAACTTCTCCTTCTTTGGCAACCAAGCAATGCAATTTATAACCTTAGAGCTGTAAGGCATTTTCTGTTATTCCATATTTACACAAAAAGTAAAAACCCACCAGGCATCAATAACAGTCATAATCAAAGCTTCCAGTTACTTTCATTCAGCAGTGACATAAAATCACTTCCTGTCAGTACATCAAAGCATTTCCCAGTAAAGTGCTGTGTCAAAAAGACTGCTGCTGATACTGATACTGGCACCTGACAATTCCAGCCCTATGTATTTCTTTTTCTTTTCTTCTCTCACCCATTCTCCAGTACTCCTCCCCAACACACATACAGGCCCGATATAAAAGTAATGGATCCACTAACAACAGAATGGTCCATCAAGATTAAAATCAATCACACTTTGCTAACTGGGAATGCTTTTAGCAACAGGAAGTCACTTAATCTGTTACAATATGCAAGCAAAGAGGTCAGGATTTCATTTTTGCCCATTGAACGTTACATGATACTCGTAAGCAGTAATGACATATGGATTGGTTTTGCTAACACTCACATATAAACTACAATGATACTAAGAAAATGCTTCACAACTGAGATGAAAATGCTCCAAATCTGTAGAAAACTATATAGAGTTCTCTTCTCTAAACACCTGACACACTTCAGCATGTCGTTGATGGCAATGAAGCTTTCAGAATTAAATCCAACCAAGCACAAACAGGGAAATTAGACTTTTAATCACTGAATAAATAGGATTAGAGTCTGCTTGCAATACAGTGAACAGGGTGTAACTCTACTTAAGAAAAGGTGATACAAAGTATTTTAAACTTGCCACATACCGGATGACTTCTTGAGGGATATTTAGCTGGTCATATTTGAGATGCTCTCTCAGGTCACTTAAACAGTTCAGATAGGTGACTTTTTTCCCAAACTTATGGCTAAAAAAAAAAAAAAAAAAAAAAAAACAAACAAAACCCCCCCCCCAAAGAGTTCTAAA
>NW_010413255.1:22643-27390 GCF_000710305.1 Buceros rhinoceros silvestris | reverse complement strand
AAAAGGGAAAAAAAAAAAAAAAAAAAAAAATCCAACTGAAACCCCCCCCACAAAGATGTATAAAACCAGCAGGAGAGGAATATTTACAAAGGGTTTAGTTTCTATTACAAAAATGCGAGTCCTGATGCAAATCAAAATCAGACTGTAATTGAAGCAGCAGGAGACATAAGATGCATTTCATTTCTTATGATCAAACATATACAATGCATGCCTGAGAGTCTGATTTGAATAGAAATAACTGACTTCCATCTGATCTGAATGTTTTGTGCTTTGCATAGGTATAAAAAGCACTCCTTTAAAAGCCACTGAAAACCAGGTTTCACACGGCAGTAGAAACTCCCTGAAGGGACTGTTGACTTTGGAGAAAATGTTACATGGCCAACGGAACATTTGCTATTCAGGTATTCCTCCCTGCTAAAAGACAAAATAACGGGACTGTAGACACAAATTATAAAGTAGTAAGAGACAGGCAAGATTTTCAAAGCGTGGATAGTGCATAGCCTTGAAGTGGGGGGCCATCAGCTTTATCTATTTTGAAAAGGTCTGGATGGTTTCTAGGAAACATCTGAACAATAAGGTTTTTCTGTGAGTTGTACACCAAGTATCACTAGTTCGGTCTGGAGTTTCAGCCCCAATACACTACTTTACACACTGAAGTATTCAAACAAAGTTCAGCAGCACATATCTACACATGGTCTGAAATAATTTTGTATTTCTTTGCAATACAAAATATCTGTCCTGTAATGAAGTGACACACAAAATAAGTTGTTTATGATAAAAAGTGTACTTTGCTGTATTTTACTTTGATAACAAAACTGGAGGTAAAACTCTCTCACATTAATGAATTATCTCTAGATTGTCAAATACACATACACGCACTCCCTCTAGTGGAAGATGGTACAAATGTACGTCACTTCCACATTTTAGAAGCTTTTAATTGAAATGAGCTAAACTTTGCTAACAGGCAAGCTGATGGCTATCAGTCTGTGTGCATACAACTTCAGAGCTCTTCAGTATGTCTCTTATCAAAAACAGCCTGTGATTTCAACATCTTAACTGAGCCACAGGGGCTAGCACAGGAACTAATCATCTCCAGTAATACAGCACGTCTCAGAACACATAACTTAAATGTAAGTTGCGGGCAATTAGGAATTATTGCTGTGCCTTCAAAATGCCGCATCACCAACGCCACTAAACGTGTATTACTTTCATAACAGGTGGTGGCTTCTGTTAGGCTCACACACAGAAAAGTGCTGCTTTTATTTGGAGAAAATACATTTGACTTACATTATCTTCTTGCTCATCACTTTTGGGATTGGAAAGGAGATTAATCAACTTCTGGAGCTTGAAAACTTACAAGTACCTACATTTTCTTAAATACTTTCAAATACAAGTATGCCAAAATAATTACTACTTTTGTTCTTTACTCTAATTACTCCATCATTTGTCCAGTTCTTAGCAAACACATTGTTCATGTGAAAGTACTTAAGACTATATCCTAACAGGTACCAAATGTACGAACAGACCTCTGAAAAATGAATTCCTGTTTCTTGGTAATGAAATTTATTTTACATCTGCTATTTTGATTGGAAACACTATCTACAAAGAAGTCTGGGCTATAATTTAGCAAACCTAGGAAACAAAGTACAGAGGATTTTTCCTCCCTTCTTTTTCTGAACCTTGATTTAATATTGACACTTAAATAACAGCATGATCTGCTAAAATAAGATTATTCTAAACTGGAAGGAAAAGGAACTGTGAACAAGTTTTAAAATCGTATTATTCTAGTAAATTAACTACCAGAAATCAGTTAATAAGTCTTCAATGACAGTATAATTTAGGCAAATTTTATGTGGGTACTTTCACACTTCAGTTATAAAATTATATTCTTACATTTTCCCTTACTTGACAAACCCAAACTTGAGTCAATCCATAGCACAAATGCACGTCAGCATTTGGCAATTAAACTATTTTAAGGAGTAAAAAGTTTTTTTTAACTAATTCCTGCATTCTGACTTACGGACTTCTTCAGAGTTTACTCACACTTTCAATTATTTTGTCAGTCGCAGTGTACAAATAGCTTTGTTTCTGCTGGTCACATATTTGAACAAAAGAGAGCATTAGTAAATTAGACTCGAAACAAGCATCCAGTACACAGGGGCAAAAGCCAAGTACAAACAGGAACAGCCAATCCTGATGAAAGCAGGATGTTCAGAAGGCCAAGATGATACTGCATCTTAGATGACAAGCCTTGGTTTGAATTTTCTATGCTAGGTGTGAATGCTTAAGCTTATCAACATCACCCATTTTCACATTCAAAGTAAACAAGGATTTAATTGCCAGCGTATCACACTGCTCTAAGAAAAAAAAAAAAAGGACTCATTTACAGAGACATAGTGAGATCCAAGGAAAATGAGTATTTGGACCAGGTAACTGCAAACTTCTTTCTTCTGTAAGAATTAGCAGACAATTATTAGTCTAAGTCAAACACCACAGCTGTTGTCCAGTAGTGGCTACACTGACTGCATTAACATGTATGGACTAAAATCCCCGTGTCCCAAAGCCACCTGCCTGGAATTATTCCTAAGATGCTCTCTGGAGCCTCTGAGAAAAAAGTCATTTTCACCTTAGTGTTGTTATGTCCATCAAGAGTTTTTCTGGGTTTACTGTTGGTTTGGGGTCTTTTGTTGGTTTTTGGGTTGGTGGTTTGTTTTTGGTTTTGGTTGTTTGTTTTTTTTTTTTGCGTGGGGGGAGCGTGTGTGTGATTTCCTAAGAAAGCAAGGCAGGGAGAAAAAAAAAAATCCATCCCCATTCCTGAGGCACCATCATCTACTGGACATCCTGCTTCTGTCATGCTTTTCTCACCATTGTTCTATGTCCTGCATCTCTGGCATTCATCTTACTGTTGATTAAAATAAATATCTATAGTTAGTCTTCTTGTTTCAAGAACAGCATATTCCGGAATGATTTTTGCTGTAACCACTTCTTTATTTTCACATGCTGCTTACATGTTCTGATCTGTCTAGAAGTTAAACTTCCTCTGTCTAATCAATTAGCTTTCTACCAGTCCGAAATTGAATCAATTGCAAGTTACTGTAGTAGACATTTTTAGTTAGTTCATTACGGCTTCTCAAGATAAGCTGTTTTCATCTTCCAGCCCTGAGGACACCATAATATAATCTGCAAAATGTTAGAATTATTTTGAAAGTGACAGAAGTTCAGGAGCAGAAACTAAGAAAGCCCAACCATCCTAGCACTTAGCAGTATCTACCCATTGCTGCTGGTTCCTTGTAGGTAGCATCAATTTATACTATGCAAAGGAAAAGAACGCACCAGTAAAATACATCTACCTTCCCTATTATACCCTCCATCTCAAATTCATATGGGCACTTCAGGGCTTATCCATTAACTTTGAATTCACAAGCAGAGTTATTGCTATTCATCTCAGCACTTGAGATCAGACTGAAGGTTAACCATTACCATACCACCTAGTAACTCCAGTCACAGACACAGCTCTATTGTGCTAAGTGCTGTCAAACAGAAGAAAAAAAAAAAGTCATTCATGGTCCACAGAATACCTATTATTTTAAGTGATATTTACTTCAACATACCAGCAAAACTACTACGAAGCGCGACTCCCTTTTCTTAGAAAGAACTCTACCCTATTATTTATACCCAAGCTTAAGCTCACCTTACTCATTAGCTCAAGACAGTTTAAATGGGTATTGTGCTCTTATCTGACATATTTTACCTCAAGCCTTTCTAAAAGCAACTTATTAGAGAACAAATCATCCTTAAACTAAACAGGAAAATGTGCTGAATAAACTGTCAAGTACCTTATAAGAGGTTTGAATATATTCCACAGAATTTTTATGAAGTTGGTTGGATGTACAACATAGAGTGCTTTAAGGTTTTTCTTATACCTAGGAAAAGAAAATGAAATTGTTAGAAGACCGCTGAATAACGTAGACGGTAGAACTGAATAGCTACAACTGAATAGAAGGTATTATTACAGGAACATTATATACCATTCTTTTCAAATACATTAGAAAGACATAAATCAGAAGAAACAGAGTATAAAATGAAAAAAATACCCCGATTTTTAAAAATGGTCAGGTTTGACGATACAATAATAGGCCAAGATAACATTATTACATTCCTAACCTATGTCTGCTGTCTCATAATTTAATATCCAGGGGACAGATGGGAAATTAAGCAACTTGGAAAAAATTTTGAGGAGAGAGCAAAGAGTCTGTAAAAAAATCTGTGATAAAAAAAATTTGTTTCCTTCATCTGCCTTTATTTTCTGCTTACAAGAGTTTCACGTCAGAGAAAACTTCTAAATTTTCAGATGTAAAATTTACATCTAATCTTTTATTTTTATCACTACTTTTGTCATGTTTTGCTAGTAATTACTAAAGGTTAAGTCAGCTGCATGCTGGTTTATATTGTATGGTTCCCTTCTTATGAAACAAAACCCTTTCTCCATTATAGCTTTGCTTCATTCTACAGTGTCATCCTACCTAAACATTAGATTCTAGTAGGCTGGAACTGAAATGGCTGCACAAAAAGACTGCTCTTATTCAATGTTTTTGCAAAATGAAATTGAGAAATGCATAATGAAATGTCCTGCTTTTATATACAGATTGTTGGTATTGCTCTGCCAATTTCACCTCCCAGTAGCGAGTGCCCCTTCCAAGGGTTCACCACTCATTACTAGAAAGCAATGATTGGGGGGGGGGGGGGG
>NW_010413255.1:15789-22554 GCF_000710305.1 Buceros rhinoceros silvestris | reverse complement strand
GGAATTGACCATGACCTCTTAAGAAAAACCTTCCTATAACAGGTTATAGCTGAGCAAGGGCAGGGAGAAGGGACCAACTCAGAAATTACAACAGTTTTTCCTTGTGGTTTTCACTGGGCCCATACATCTTTGAATGAAAAAGACACTGTTTTCACAAAGCCGCTATTGTACACAATCAAACAACTATCCCTGTGCAATTGGCACTACCGTGGATAAGAACCCAAAACCAACAATAAAACCTAACAATCAGAACACCTGAGTTGCTTTACTTTCCATTTTAAATTTGTTCTGTACCTTGAAGCAATGGGCGTAAGCAGCCATTGCTTTTGTGGAAGTTTATGTACCTCATAGTTTTCTAGAAATTAAATGCCCAAAAGACTTTACTGAGCCTCTACTGTAAACCTTCAAAGCAAGATCCATTCTTTTGAAACCATTTCTATTGATCATCTGCTTTCATGAAGTTAGTTAATTAGCATCATCTTTTGTACCCTTCCTCTGTCCTTCCTTTCTTTTGACCCCAAAACATACACACAGGAGAAGTCTGAAAGGTGTTATTTTTGGTTTTTTTCTCTGGCTAGTACCGCTGAACATACATATCAGGATGTGAATACTGCTTTGAGCTTTTCAGTGATCAAGTATGGTAAGAAGTTCCAACAGCGAATAAAATGATGCGTGTACAGTTTTGCCCACCTACCTGGGCTTCTCTGTTCCTCTTTGGTTCTCCTGCTTTCTGGGTCAGGGTGAGGCAATGGAGCGAACAGATTTTTGGCAAAAATGAGAGTCACAGTGTGCACTTGTAGGTATGGCAAAAGGCAACAGAGAAGATATTGTCCTTGTACTGCATCTTCCCATATAGCAACTGTAAACTTGGCTTGGGATTCTCCCAGAAGGAAAAGAGTATGAGGCTCTATCTTCAGGAATAGTCAGTGCGTGAGAAAACCCAATACTGTAGTCTACATCACTCACCAAAGACAAAAGACAAGAGATCCTTTGACTTTCTTCTCCCTTACCAAGTCCCAGAAAAAACAGATATATTGAATTAACCCTATTCAGCTACTAGCAAAAATAAGCTTTTTTGGTCTGCAGCTGCGTGGAGGGCAGTATCTCAAAGCCTTCTGGTGACAGCTTTCTACTGCCACTCTGATGGCTGCTATGTACAACCTCATCTTCTTGCTTAGTGAGTTTGAGAGTTTCAGGAGGTTATTGGGCGAGATTCAAAGGAGTCTGAGCTCTGGCATTAGGCAACCAACTTCAACATCTCCAATTTTCAAAGCAGGGTCAGTTTTTCCACTGGGACTGCTCCCAGTCTAGTCTAGAAACACCCAATAATCTTTTTCAAACACCCAATAGTTTTTCAAATATTTGCTTATTGATCCATCCCATCATACACATACACGCTTGCTCTTAGGAAAGAACTGTATTTTTGCTTTCAGTCACGTTGCTCTTTTTAGGCCAACTTATAAACAATAAGAAGTCACGAACATGTAAAAGAGTAACTGATTTCAATAAGAATTTTCTGCTTTGTCATTGAGTGCACGCTTTCAGACAATACACATCAGAACCGTAGTCTCCACTATTAAAATGCTATTTATCTAAAAGCTTTGGCCTCCACTACACCCTAACCAACTAAAACATGAAGTCACGAGCTGTAGCCGGTGTTACTCCAAAGGTCAGACATACTCAAGCACAGCGGTCCCTTCAGGGCTTTTCATATAACAATCAACAAACACTTCAAGGCCTGTGAGATCCAGACTGTTAAAAAATAATCTTTCCTTTTCTGTACACAGCCTAGCCTCAGGATGATCAAAGATGGCCAGAACAACACAACTGTGAGATAATCAAGAATGAAGTCACATAAGGTGTTACAGCTATCTTAAGCAGCGCACAGAAAAGGCAGTGGCTCTTGGTTTTGCTCCCAAGGGTTTTTATACCTTTAGGTAACCGCCGCAGCACCCAGGCCATTCCTTCATACTGCACAGAATGCACTCACAAGAGAACCAATAGCACCAACATCATTACCAAAATTTGCAGCGGCAAAATGAGTGCAGTCAGCATCAGGAAAGATCTGTTTCCTTCATGGAAGTTAGTTACAGACACTACACAACTGAAAGAGTAAACCAAATATTTTGGAGACATACTTCCTGTCAAATTCTTTGTAGGCTGTTTGTAACCATTTCAGAGATGGTTTATTCAGACTCTTCAGGCCATAGTGAAAGTAGACAACTGTGTAATCATTCTCTACATACTGGTCCAGAGTATATTTTAAGTACCTGCGGAGAAAGGTAATATTTTAGTTTTAAGAGTTTACTGGATGAGATTTTTAAAGCAGTAACTGAAAAAGAAAATGTGCTATTTTTGCACAGAATGTTAGTGACTGTAAATTCACATTTGCTTTCATGTATCAAGTTCTATCAAGTTTATCCTGCTCTTGTTGCAAATAATTCCACAGCACTACAAAGCCTGAAATTTGAAGGATGTATGTAGTTGCAAAACCTATGGTACTTACGAATCACTAAAAGATGAAGACAATATTGGACTGCATTTTCTAAGAAATTTTTTAAAAGATGCATTTTAACTCAAAGTTACTTCCATTTTGCTTTCTTCTGGTCTTTTATTTCTTCCTTTTAGCCAAGCAAACAATGACATTTTGACTTTTCAAAATAATAAAGAATAAATCTTCAGTTTTCCTCTCAATTTAAAACTTTTTATATTTTTGAAAAATCCATTACCCTAATTACTGCCAATTACAACTTGTTACTATAAACTGTTTTCTTGAATATATTTGCCTTTCCCTTGTTTGTATTGTGGGCACTGCGTTCGTAGATCATTTCCCTTAAAAGTAAAGAACTATACTACTTACTCCACCTTGAAATAACACTGCATGTTTTATAAGCAGATTTCTGCATGTTCATTCTTTTATGGTATGGCTTAAGATGCTTTTTTCTTCCCTTCCTCCTACAACTGACGACACTGTATGGCCTATTACACAGCTCAATGATTCAAATAAAGCAATGATGGAGAAATACAATCTGGCCTCATGACTTGCTGTGTCAGATTTCAACCTTCTCATGTCATCCTCAATGCTATCTTACTACTCTGTGACAGAGCCCCAGCTATTGCT
Organism: Buceros rhinoceros silvestris; assembly: GCF_000710305.1. Taxonomy (NCBI): domain Eukaryota; kingdom Metazoa; phylum Chordata; class Aves; order Bucerotiformes; family Bucerotidae; genus Buceros; species Buceros rhinoceros. The sequence continues at coordinate 19,433 of NW_010413255.1, read as the reverse complement.
CTTAATTGTACGTAAGTGATTTTCATTCAGTAAAATAGATGGTTCCATGTGCCATTAGGCTGTGGCTACCTGCATGTATCAAGGCCACTTTTGACTATCCGCCTTTGCATGGAAAAGCCCATAGCTTCACTCTTACACTGTACCCCCACAGTCTCATTTACCTGCTTATTCCCTCAGCACATTGTAAATCTTAGATTGTGTATAGCCTGGGACACAGACTACCACTGTAATTAATATAATGCTGCTTTGATCCCTGACTTAAGTATTAATGGCATTTTAACAGAAGAAGTAGTAGTAAAAGTCATTCAACACTTTTTTTAAGAGGGGATTTAAATTAAAATGTACCTAAACAGATAGTCTTACATACAGAGTGACTCATGTTTTATTTTACAGCATGCAAATTCCTTGACACATTGCATCTAGAAAGCCTGTATTTCTAAAGACAATTGAGAGAGTTTTGCGGGCATAAAATAACCATTATTTTTGTACAATTACTGTACAGTCAATTACAGCCTGTTCTGAGGCTTTAACAAAATTGCAGTTTTACCAAATCAATTCTTTCAGTGATTTCATCACAAGATACCTACCAATCTGTGCATACTCTGCAGCTTTTTCTCGTAATTCAACACCTGAGTCTAACTATTTGAAAGCACATCACTTGACAGTTACACTGCCAGCTTCCCATCCAGACACCTACTTCCAGTTCCCTCTTAGCACAGACTTTCCAAGTGAATTCCAGGTGGGTTTACAAGGGTTCAAGTCTAGAAGAGTCTAAGGACTGGAAGCCCTAGTTTCATCAAGGCATCTCCTCACAGACCTGAGGAAGGGTTCTTTGATCTAGTAGCAACATGGATTGGCACGCTCCTTTCTTTAGCATTTCCTAAAATTGTTGCAGGTAGCTCCTCTCGGTGATGAGCTAACTGGCATGGCTCTCCCTCCTAGGTGCTAATGCTCCCTCTATGCTACTTAGGAAGCTTTAGCTTAAGGCTGTGGAAACACCCTAGCTGTGAAGAGCATAAAAATGAAGCACATAATACAAAAAATCCAAACATTCAAAGTGAGATACATATAAAAATGTTATGTATAAAAGAGGAAAACCACTAAGATGTAAGTAACTGAACAATGCTTTTGCTGAGTGATGTAGGAGATAACATATAGCAAATTAAGGCAAACACTTCTATTCAAGAGAACATACATCCAAGAGCACTATAATACTAGTATTTCTCTTTCACTAGTCCTCATCATAAATTCAATTTTTTAAATAAGATCTGGATTTGTTAATAAAAGCAAAATGACAAGTTAATTTCAGTACACAGTGAATTGCTGCTTCTACCCAAGATTCCAGGTAAGATAACTCTGACAGTTTCATCCACATCTCATTCACTTTAACATTAACACTAGTAGGTCTTACAGCCTTTTTTCATTTCACTCCTTGCCTCCTGCCTCTCCTCTCCGAAAGCTCGTTCACTTGGAAACGAGCTAATATAAGTTCACATAAAAAAAATGTAAAGCAGCCGACATGGGCGATTAAGAGAAACTTACTCCAGCAACCTGGTGTGATTGAGCTGATGGGAGGGGGGCATACGGCAGCAACTGAAGGTAATCACCTTCCTTCCAGAATTGTCATCACCTAGGGAATGAAATAGTTAGTAAAGACAATGTTCATTTACTTATCCAATGGGACCGCAGTGATCTGGAGGAATGGTTTGCATCTTCTAATATATGGGGCTACCTCAATCGCCCATCATTACTCAAAATTTACTCTTTTGACTCCTGACAAGTTCACCCACACTGTGCAGAGAAGGTTGATGTTCATGCTATGTCCATCCCACATCCAAATTCTACTATCTGGAAAGCCAGGTGCAGAGGTTAAGTCATGCTTGTACTGAAGGTAACTCAGCACTGAAGACTAAGGTGTTAAGATTTTAATATGTTTCTACGTCAAAGATACTGTTCCTTTTAAAGCAGTACAGCAACATCACAGAAAATGTTTAGACAGAATTTTTGAAATTAGACCAATAATGTCTCAAATAATGTTCAAACTAAATGGTATTTAATACTTGCTTCTATTGCCACTAAAACAAAGCTTAGCTTCGATATCAGTAGGAGTACAATAAAGTTCAGAATTGGGGGGGGGTGGTGTTTAAGATATTCTTTATAATTCTATTGTTCCCCTTTCACCCATAATTAACTGAATAAACAACATGTACTGAATAAATTAATAAATGTAATGAATAAACAACAACAAAAGAAGTAAAATAGGGGAAGTTAAATCTGTAATGGAGTCACTTAATGAATAAACATAATCACATTAACACTTCTATGAAAATTGGGTAGAACAGTAGAAGACCTTCAGACCACTTCCTAAGCTGTTCTAATTTGTATTACTGTTGTTGGTTCAAATTACTTTATCTAAACAAAACTTAACACTTCCCAGCTTTGCAAACACTCACTTTCCATGAAAACCCTCCACTGATAGTAATATGGTTTCCTTCATTCAACTCAGGAAGAGGTGGCTGTCTTCACCCAACAGGTTTCACACTAAGAAAAAAAGCCCCCTGTATTTGTTTTGTCCAGTTCCTACCTAATTGTGTTCAACAGTACTGAAAGAGGTCACGATGGAACAGCACCTATTTAAACCCATTCCATTTTAGTCGCAGAAGGAGAAAAGGGAGGGAAGAGGTGAGATTAATGCTTAATGACTTTTCATGTATGAACATGGACTTCTGCATTATCAATTCCAACCAGAAATTGTACCTCATAATCCTGCCATTGATTTGTTCAGCTCTATCTTAAAAAAAAGTTAGTTTTTTTCTGTTTCTTGCTCTTCCAGCTCACTGCTTTGACAAGTAGCAACCTGCTTTCTCAATTCCAGTCAAAATCAGAGCAAATTTTTCCAAATTCATTTGTGTGACAATGGAATCACTCAGCTGAAGCAGCGCTTCTCCTTCCGTACTATCTACCCTCCCAAAGGACACTCTAGACAATAATCGTATGCCCTTCCAACTTGTATTTTACTGCTTGTGAACAAGTTAGATCTTGTATCTCTACCCTAACCTAGCTATTCTCTACCCTGGCTCCAGTCTGAATGTACCTTTCCTAAACATGGGTGACAGGAGTTATATAATAAATTGGAGATTAAGAAATTGGATGGCAGAGCACTTCCTAACAGCCTCTTGCAAATGAAAAGGTCTTTTCTAATGGTACAACTCATCCCAATTTGCATATGAGATCTTTTGAATGCTGTGATTTTAAGATGACTTTTTAAAAATTCTGATGATATTAAATATTACTATTTTACAAGTTAGAAGTGAAATATCATTTTACTTCTCTGAAACTGGATGCAAAGCAAGCAAAAATAAGATGAGAAAAATAAGCAATTGATGAAAAAATATTCAATGCATACTTTAAAGAGATGATTTTATGTCATAAATATGCGTGCATGTCTTACATTTCACCAGAATGTTTTAAAAATAAGTAACTGTAAAGATTAAATGATCCAATATTCAAAAGTGCTATGTAACCATCACTTCTCTCCATGTCACAACAGAAAGTCACATGATAAATGCAGTTAACATTTATGTCAAAAGTTTCCTTTCTGCCTTTTTTAGTGTTTACACTACCTCTTCATTTGCACACTCTTT
>NW_010413255.1:1256-15691 GCF_000710305.1 Buceros rhinoceros silvestris | reverse complement strand
TCTTTCCATGGCAGACTAGAAAAATGATTACGTGTGGCTACACAACACTTCAGGCTATTCTGAAAACAAAAGAGCTTATAGCAAATAAAGTCCAGATCTGCTACAGCCACAGTTAGGCCTTAGATTATAATATATTGCTATACTTATGTTTTTTAAGCAAGATTAAGGTCAAATATTTAGGTCATAATTCACCCGTAGAAAAATACTGAGTTCTTATATTGCTATTTGGCTGCTTTTCAGGATGAAGGCTGAAAGCATCAACGTCATTCTTATGCATCACCCTGAGGAGTACGGTAAAAAAATGTGACAAACGGATAGTAAGATAAAGCCATAGTATTTTCCAAACATACCTGCTAACTGGATGATGCCATGTCTTGCAACGTCATAGTAGGGGTGATTGATATTTAGCTCAGGATCCTCAAGTGAGGGAGACATAAATGTTTCTTCCTGTTCTGACTGTGTATCTTCTGCTTCATCTTTCTGCAGTTCTAAAGGAGCAAGCAAGAATGTTTAAATGCTAATGTAGAGAAAAACTTTTGTCTCCAATACATTATTGAATGGTTGAATTTTAGCTCAGTTTGCCAAAAAACACAGGCCATCATCACCATTTGTTGCAGTTTCAGATCAGTTTCTTATTCTTAACCCTCTCTCATATGGGGGAAAAGCAACTCTTCAATACCTCAAAGCTACCTTCATGTCCTCCTTAAGATTAATATCTACTGTGACGCTCACAAAACTCTCAATGACTGGGCAGCTGGCAATCTGTGATCTTGGTATTCTGCTGGTGGTGTGTGATGGTTTGAAAACGGCGCCAGCAGCGGGGTGAGCTTTTGTTCTTCCCTTCTCCGTTCTCCCGAAGCGCGGCAGAGTTCCCACGTGTCATGGCAAGGGAAGCGACATTCAGACGCGCCTCCGCAAGTAAGTGCGTAAAAAGGGGCATTTCGAGACACCCCCTCCGGGCAAACCGCGTGGCACTTTTGAATTCAGACGAGCCACGGCACTTTGGAATTTCCGCCCCCGGGACTGAGATAACTTTCCATCGGAGAGAGAAAAGAGCATTCGCAGTACCTCCACACCCCTGGAGCGAGGGGTAAAACCGGCTGTAAGCCCCCAGATCCCGCACGGAGGGGACAAATACCGATGGCGAAGGGACCGCGACGGGGTAAAACCGGCTGTAAGCCCCCAGATCCCGCACGGAGGGGACAAATACCGATGGCGAAGGGACCGCGACCTGGTTCCAGATGCTCGGCACAGAGCCTCCGCAGGCATTCCCTGAAGGTCCGGTCAGCTTCCCGTTCCGCAGATGGGGAGAGCAAGAAGCCTTGGAATTTTGCCCTCGGTAAACTCGAGTCTTTTCCCAGCTACCCCGGAGAAGGAAGGACTACAGTACTGCATGAAGGTTTGCCCCAGGAGAAGTTTTTTTGGACTGAAAACTTTGTGAGGTGACGGACAAAAATTCCTTTCCTCCCCCACCCCCAACGGGCGATGCGACCGCGTGGCGGGTCCTTTGTTTTTAAGCGGGAGATGTGGGTTGAGATGGGAGACTGTATTATACTTGTATATGCCTATTTCTGTATTTATCAATCTCTCCCTCTATCTATCACTCTTTTCCAGTCCTGTTTAACTTTTAAAATTATTGATTTTGGGGTTTTTCACTGTTAAAACTCTTCTGTTCTCACCCCCTTTACATTAAACCTGCGTTTGTTTTTCCTTTGCCTAAACAAAGCCTTGAATTCAAGCCATAACGAGCCGCTAAGCTCCGTTCTGCGTAGGTTTTGGGTGGGTTTACATTCCATCCAAAACCCTGTCATCGTGAAACCCTTTTGGTTTTAACAGCCACATAGTTTTAACCTGCAACATGGTGTCTCATCATTTTCTACACTCCCACAATCTGCTTGTTGCCTCCATCGATAGCTTGTTGCATCCATCTATAGCTTCTTGCCCTTTATTTCAAGGTTGCCCAATGGAGAAGTCAAAGTTTCAGTACACTAACACATGCGTTGACAACTACTCCACATTAATACCCTGTGTGAATGCTCCCAGACTACACTCGTTACTTCGTATAAAAGTAGCAAATTGTAAACAAATCTCCATCTCACCTCCCCCCAAATCCTTGAGATCCTTGAACATTCAGAGCCTGCAATCGGCAAGCAGCCAAATGTCCATCCGGCATATACTCCCACTAGAGGCCAAATCAAAGTGCAAAAGTCTGCTCAAAAGCCCAGTGAAATCAATGGGCATCCTTCCCCCAACTTCAGTAGATTCTGTCTAGATGCTAGAATTAAAATCTACTCTGCACTGAAACAAACAACACAAGGTCAATCAATCTTGTTCCAGGGATTTTTTATTTTGTTTTGTGTTTGGGGTTTTTTCCAAGTTTTTTCCAAACTGTTGTAAGGTTCAAAAAGAGTTGATCCTAAGTACATATATGAATGAGGACAGATTCTGAGATAATTACTGTCACTTATGCTTCTACACTATTCAAATTAATGTTTTCTAGAAATCCATGGGAATAGCATTAAACTGACACACTAATACACAAGTGTCTTGGTGACTTAAGAAAAGGCACATGTAAAGAGAAATATAAATGTTCTGATAAGGTGCCCCACCCCTGTATATCATGCATCTCTTTTTATCATGCACGTTTTCATAAGGTACAATTAACAGTTTTAACTATAACATTATTCGTGCCACTTTTAAAAAGCACTTCGAGAACACTGCCTTCTCATCATCTGCATATTTCATATGCCACAACCACCACACAAGACACACTAGGGCAGAAAGAATATATTAAGTATCAATTTCAATCAGATTTATGTGCCAGTAGCTAATAAGTATTAAAGGAACTACTCCTACTAAATATTTTTGAATGCTTTCCACTCACAGTTTCTGAGTATCTTTCTATCCTATGGTGAAAGCTTTATTGTCTCATTTTTAATTTTTAACTTGATTTGTTCTAAAAATGCATTTCACAAGAATGAAAAATTCCACTAGTGGCTGGGCTTCTCAAAGACAAAAGCAGTAAGGATCATGTCTACTACTGGAATGTTTCTTTATGTCTGAATTCACATTAATGGAAAATAAATTAGCAGTCCTATAGGGCGAAAAAAAAAACCCTACTTTTAGAAATACACAATTAGAGATCACTTTATACCCACAAAAAAACCCAACTCATTTCTTATTATGTCCAAAACATGAATTTTTCTACCCTTTAAAAGTGTATCATATATAAAAAAAATTTTTTTTTCAACTGGAGAAGTATTCTTTTACTTTAAAAAAATGTTTTTGTCCCAAGACCTGGGAAGAATAATACAAACGTAATGCAGTCTATGAATTTCACAGTTTTATCCTTTTTAAAATATTTAAGTCATGGTAAAGCTCAGAACAAGGAAAACACTATTTTATTTGTTAGTTGTGGGGGGGGTTTTCTCCCCATGCCCAGCAGTGTAATGACCTGAAGTAACAAAAAGTTCAAAGGGAAGAGAGAAAACGAAGTAGAAAATGCTAGTCTGTGGGGACATGAAGAGAAGCTGCAAACAATTCACTATAATCCACTGAAACTTTACAGTCTTTATTAAAAGTGAATTGTATATTCAAGTTAAACACAAGAGAAACAACCAGCCTGTTAACTGCAGCCTTTGGTGCAGCGAGGCAGAAGCTAACTCCTCCTGTAAAACAATTTTTTGTACTATGCATAGAAATAGATAGGTTTCCACATAGAAGGGGTAAGGATTTGTAAGCTACCTGGCTTTGAGACATGCCAAAGAACTAGAGAAGCAAAGCAAATACACTCGCCCCTTTGTACTGCACTTATTCACAGGGACTAATGAAGTCCCACCAGTAATCATACCTATTGAAGAACCCTAACCTAATAAGACCATTATTTGGGTTTTTTCTTTTCCTTTTTTTTTTTTTTTTGTTTTTTAATGTATGAACAAGAGGACTGGGCCTCTAGAAATATTTTATAATGAACGCAAATAAAAAAGAAGATTCATTATTCCAAACTAAGGGAGACCTCAGCTCCATTTTTCTCCTGCAAATGACAGAGGAGTTATTGCCCTGCTCCCTGAGCTATAGCAGAAGATCACCTCTTACTACTCATACTATTATGGCTGCTTAACCCAGGCTGGGAGACAACATGAGCGGACCAATCTAGAGCTTGCCAAGGGTGAGGGGAAAATTGCTTTCAATGGATTTTGAAGCAAGCCCTTGAAGTAAAAAGGCCAGACACCTGCTCCTGAGAGGCATGACATGGGGAAATCAGAGCTCAGATGAGGGAAGGAAAAAGGAAGCTGAGTTGGAAGGGTGGATGGGGAAAAAAAAGGAAAGAAAATGAGATCTGAAAGATTCTTGCTCTAGGGTTCAATCTTGCATCCTTAAATACTCAAGAAAAAAAAAAGTAACACTGATCTTTCAAAATTATGAGGCCTCTAAAGCTTTGGTCATACTGCTCAGCTTGACTGACATCTTTACAAATAACATGCAATAAGGCAATCTCTACACTCATTCAATACTTGTCTGTTTGGAGTAATGCCTCTCATTTGTGCCACAATATGTGATGATGGTGATATTCCAATAGCCTAGAATTGCACTGGGAACATCTACAAATAATTCATAAAAACTGCATGTATTAAACTAACCTTCAATCCTAACGGCTTTAATAGGGTACACATCAGTACAGTAGCCGTAACTCATACTGGATTGCTCCAAGTATTACATGATGTCGGTGAAGCCTCTCACTACTGAAGATGCTCCATTAAATCACCTATAACTCTACACAGATGTCATTTGAAGTATAATAAAAATACCTACCTATTTCAGCTAGCTTCTCATAGTCAATCTCAGACATGTCTTCCCTTCGGAACAACTCTATCCAGATCTTGCTAATTGACTCTTGTAGGATGAAATGATCCTTGGGTCAATTCTAGAAAAATAAAAGTAGTTGTCATCACAATCTGGCACATTTTACCCACCATACAGATATAAAATGAAAACAAAGACACACGCCAGAAATCCTGCTGCCCAGTTACTGTTAAGGAACCAGCTCATCAGCACTTGGCCACCATTTTCTTACAACACAGAGTATTATAGAAGTATTCTAAAACTGGTCCAAAAATCAGAAATGCTGTGTAAAAATCACAAGATTTTGAACAAATTGACTTGTTTTTATTGCAGGGGATTGTTCTTCAAAATATTTACAGATTACATACTTTTATGATAAACAATCAGGTGAACTCACTTAGGGAAACAACTTAAACCTTAATTTTTTTCTTAATTTTATCTCTCTGATGAAGGAGATATATATACTCCCTACCCTCACATCAAAATAAATTTATCCTATAGCAGTTTTAAGGTTTATTACAGGAAATGTTTCACATTTCCCATGAAAGAACTTAATGAAAATTTCAAGTAAGCATTAGCATATAAAACCCTGAAAAAACAGCAGTTCCTGTGCGTAATCACTACACTTTTGGTCAAACATTCTGCAGAGTGCTTTGTAAACAGAATACTAAGTAACACATCCGAAGGGAGCATCAGGAGTGAAGAATATGATTTAGAAGATCTGTTTTCCTGAAGCAGCTGCTCCAAAGTGCAAAATGAGTACTTTTCTTAAATGAAAAATCCAGACTTGGGTGTAGAGGTGAAAAAGAAATTGAGCTTTTATTTATTATTCTCTTTTGAATTTCATTTAAAACCCGTGTTTCATACTGGTTTGGTTTCATCTAAACACGTTCCGTAAAAAGAAAACATGCAAATTCATGGCTCGGTAGTTGAGAAAACGCATACACAAGCACGCTGCCCTATGCCAAGAGGTTAGATTTTGTATTGCTTCTTCAAAGCACTGAAACTGGGAAGTTATTTTGGACCACAAGAAGACCAGATGGCTTGCCTGTTTGCTACTGCCCATTCTGCACATCCCAAAGCTTATGTAGCTTTATTCCAGACCCTGAAGTCTGAAAGCTAGAGACTATCTTTTTTTTTAACCAAAGAAGGGATAAAGAAGTTGTTTTCTAGAAATAAAATGCACATCAAAAAAGCAAGTAAAAATCTGTTTAATTATAAGCATATATTTACCTATTTTCCATAGCAAGGATTTGTCAGTAGAGCAAGCAGAGCTACCACATGTGTGAACTGGAGCCACACTCTAACCCGCTAATGCAAAGTCTAGCCTTTGAGTATTGGTCTACGTAGGCAGAACAAATTTGCATCCTCGTATATGACTGTAACTCCCAAGTACTCTAGTAAAACAAGTACCTGCTACCCATTGTAATATTTAAAAGCACCTCTGACGGCTAATGAATGTTTTCCACAAATTTTCAAAACATTTCACAGACCTGACACTAATGTAATTATCACCAAAGGCAACCATGCATTTCCATGACTTGCTGCACTGCAGATAAAATATGAGCATGGTTTACTTTGAACATTTTAAAACACTTACCAACTATTTTATAACAGTTGTACTTGTTTCTTGTAGAAAATAATTATCTCCATTTACAAGAAACCCTCCATTTAAAAGCACATACACAGGGAAAAGTCCCATTAAATTCAAAAGAGAAAACTATGCAATTTCTCACTGAGCAACATTTTTCTTTAAAAAATGAAAGCAATTCTGGGCCAGATATATTTCAGCTCATGTTAATTTTACCAGAGTATTCAATATTATAATTCTGGTTTTAAATTATGATTAAAAAAACCACTTACTGATGATAATCTGACCGTTAATTACTTAGTTTATTATTAGTAGTGGTATTTAGACATTTCCAAAATTAACAATTAGCTAGTGTGATAATGCTTTTTTTTTAGCAACTAATTTGTGGCAGGTATTGTAGGCAGTTTAGTAACTGACACAGTTTGTTCAGAAGTACTTGGTATATTATCAGATCAGGAGTACCTCTGATGGTCAGGAATAACCGATACATAAATATCTACTTCAAAGTGCAAAGTGTAATTGCAAAAAAAATGAAAATTGACTTTTTCTATTCTATCTGAAAAATCTTCCTCTAAGTTTTTCTCCTAAACAAAATGCTTACATTTCATAAGAATGCAACAATATTGAGAAACTTTTCGATTGGCTCCAAATTCAACTACACCTCACACTGGTACTCACACCTCTTAGGCTCTGACTTCACCAAGTATTTCCAAGCAGGCCTTTCTGCTCTTTGTGGAACTTGACCACAGTAATCTCTCTGTGACTTAGTCTTATATCATGTTTTTCAATTTAGTTTTCATTGACTACCACCTGCATTTTGCCAAACTTTTAGAACAAACAAAGCCAATGTTCAATATATCTGATCTTCACAAACTTCATCCCAACCAAATATTTCTGAAAGCTCTTAGAATAAAATGGGACTACCTTCCTTCTAAAGTACCTATTTACATCAGACCTTTCCATCATACTGAATTTTAACTGTAAATCATAAATAAAGTCATAAAAACTAGGCTGTATCTTTGATGCTAGAATGCTTTTCAAATGGTGTGAATAAATAACAAAAGTCTCAATGAATTGATGTAATGGGAAAATCTCCTTGAGCCCCTGCTTGAAGAAAAAAAACAAAAAAAAGATACAATCCTTCTGCTGCACAGCATGGAATAAAAAACAATTTCTCCTTCATACTAATTGCTAATGCTACAGTTAGAAGTAGTGGCTCAATCTAAAGAGGACAGATTTAGATCTCTGCTGAAAAACACCTGGCTTTTGATTAGCAAAGTTACTGTACAAGCGAGAGCAACTATGATAGTGCTAAAATGTTTGCAAACATTTAACACAAAAAGTTACTGGGAAGGTAGAAATAATTTGGAATCAAAGAATAACGGAAATGAAGAAGAAACCATCTGCCTGGTATTCAGCTTACTGTTCCCCTGGGGCAGCAATTAGAAAGTTTCCAGTTACAAGACAAATTTACTGTAGTACCCTTGGAAATTGATTTTCCGTTGACCGCAGCATTCTCTGTTCCTAGGAGATAACATAATCTCCTTAATAGCGTTCCATGCCACGTATCACTGTAGCGAGTAAACTGTCAGATTTAGCGCCTTCCCCCACCTCAGCCCACCAAAAAGGCAGTTAAAGAAGTCCTGAAAAGAGCCAAACTACAAATCTTCTATTAATAATAGAAATTTGAAAATATTTTACAAGATAGCACTTCTGTCCCTCCACAGGCAAGGTTATTACTTACTGACATCTCTAAAAGAGCAGAGCGTTACTCTATGGAAAATGAAGGCAGTCATGCACACAGAACTGTTTGATAATGAACCTGCATCTACAGAGAGTCCAAACAAAGACAAGGGATTTCTCCCAACATTTGTCAAGGTGCAGATGTCTTTGATGACCATTCTTTTTATTCCCTCATCTGTCAGATATGTTCTTCTTCAAATTTAAATGTGTGGTTTCTCTTATTTTTCCTGATGTTCTTACTTCCACTGATAGTCTTTGTCACTTTTAAAAGGTGTGACACAGCTCATCATGGAACGTCAGTCTGCAATTTACATTTTGAAAGGCTGAAAACTCTGCATAAACTCAGTATTTGCTAAGGGGTATTGTCTACAAATCCAAGTAAAGCGGTTTCAGAAGATTATTTCATTATTTATAATATTGCAAGAAGATTGCTATGGAATTTATAAACACAACAACACAGGAGCTGAGTGCATAATGTACTCATGAAAAGTGTAGTCAAGACATCCTCCCCTTCTTCCCATACATTATCTGCACTAAATTGTGTTTTTCCTCAGTGTATTTCTTACACAATGTCTACCAAAACCAAAGTCCATATTCACTATTAGCAGCTGGTTTCAGGTATTTGACATGATTTTTCATAATTTTTGCTGACCTGCCACTGTTAGGCAATATGTTTGTGAAAATCAGCTAGACTACACAAATGGCCATCAAAATTCCCAGAGGGCTACCGTGAGGGTATGCAAATGCCTGAGAACTCTGTAAGGAGTTTAAGGTTTAGTTTAAATTTGTTGTGGTTTAGGATTTTGGCTCCAGGGCAAGGATGGGGGCTTTTTCTCCCCTTTCCTTTGTTTAGGCATGAAAGGATGTTTTGCTACCTTGGCTCCAATTTCACATCTGCCCCTGGAGCCAAGCTGTGTTAATCAATGCCTCTGAACACCACTATAAAAAGACACGACCACATTGTTTCTGTTGGTACGCATTTTTCAGTTCAAAAAGAGAGAACTCCTGAAGCAGTCACCTTGGCAACTGGGACAGTAAAGATCTTCCACGTGGCAGGTAGACTTTTCACTTTGTTGATTACTGGCAGGAGGTGGAAAGAAGGTGGCATCGGGAGACAGAAAAAAAAGACCCTGGAAGTCCCTCCCCAGCGGGGAAGAAGTCCCTCTGCACGGAGAGTAACCACTGGTGAGGGAGGAGAAAAAGGGACAAAGCGCTGAGAATGAAGATTCCACCAGAATACAAAGAAGAACCCAGAACATCCCCCAGAGAGCCGGTGACTCTTACATTTCGCAGCCAGGCTGAGTGCAGCACTGAAGCCATTGGACCGATGAATGCACGCCCCAGAGAGAGGCTACGCCTCCACCCAAAAAATTCAACTTGGAACTGAAATGCAAGAGGTTAAAAGGACTGCACTTTTCCCTTCCCACCCCCTTCTCTGACACCAACCGCATGTGAAGGCTCATAGCAAGTGGGGAGGAGTGGAGTGGAGGGAAGGTATGTGTACTTATGTATTTAATATCACTGTTCTCTCTTTTGTTCTCTCCTACCCGAATTTAAGTGATGATTTGTGGTTCTCGTTTTTGAATTAAATTAACTTTCACTCCCCCCATTCAAGCCTGCTGCCTCTTTGCCCAAGGCCGTAGGTGGTGTGTTAAGCCCTCCATTCATTCCCAGTTCCAACGCTTTAGTGCTTTTGTTTAGCTCTCCAAGGAGATAAACCTCCTCTGAGAGGAAATTGTCACTTTTTGCTGCCTTTCGGTTCTTTCAAGCAGGAACAAGTATCTATCTGCAGAAACTTGGTATATATTGTACTTGTGACATGTTATTTTCATTGCACTATGCTGTCACCATGTCAGATGATTGTATGTCACAGAACAACTATTTCCCAGTGAATGTTCTTCTCGAAGTTCTGATGTTCAGCTTTATTACCACAATCCCACAGCATCACACAAAGACAGTGTATTCCCTGATGGCTGCATGAGCCCTATCAAAGAGGAAGCCCAAAGTCTTCAGCAGGCTTAATTTCAAAGTTAGAAAAACAAGCGCTACAGAGCATGCAACGCCAGCTATAGCCTACGTTAAGAATTTACAGTTAAAAGAAATACTCCAAAGAAAGCATTAATATAAGAAAGTATAAAAGAACTCTCCAGAACTAACAAATCAAAGAAAAAGCCCTTAAGGCAGACATAGCTGAAGGGCAATTCAGTTACTGCTGGGGATTTTCTTTACTATGGACTGGTGTCACAGCCTAGTTGGCTTCACCTGAAACTTCCGAGACGGAGACACTATTTTCAGTTCTTCACAACTTTATTTGTGGGCTGAAATTGTTCAACCTCAAAAGATGTAAGATGGGAGTGCAGGAAGGGTTACTGAGAAGGCTAAGTGAAAGGAACGGGATTTGAACAAGATAAGAGCAAAAAGATGAGATGATAGAAGTTGAATGAGTCCCAACTCCAGGGCATAATAAGCCAAAAACCTGTGCCCACTAATGTAGCTTGAAATGAAACCCAAGATTATGGTCTCACCACCTGTTGTTTTTTTTTTATTCGTATCAGCACATCAGCTACTACGTTTTTACACTGCTTAGCCTCAGAAAGAGCAACCTACAATTGCTATCAGTTATTCCATCACATAAAGACTCAGAAGTCCATACAGCTAATCTTGATACTCAGCCTTGATGATGACCTACATGGTGTCAACATGATCCTACAAAAGAATTACCATGGTTTTTAAAATTAAAAGTTAATGTATGGATGCAAAGCCACACAGTTTGTTACAAGAGCAGCAGTGTGCTTCCTAAGCCTAGCATGCAGTCCTTCAGGAAAGCCAGAGATGAGTTTGGCTCCACAACGTGATTTTAGGTCCCTAAGCATATGCACAAAGACTTAACTTTAATTACAGGCTCAGAACAGTAATTTTTCTTTCCATGTAATTTTTTCTTCAGCTTCTGCACAGGAGAACTTGATCTGCAGAACCACCACTCATTTCTACTGAAAAGATGATTGTCTTTCCTTCTTGTTAAATAATGTAGTGGGCGTAGTCATTGAGGCAGGGCTTGCACACAGAGAAGAGAAGGGATGGTCTCAGAGCTAATATGGATAATCTGAAATCCTTTTTTGCCTCTACCAATGATTTCCAATGAAACACTTTGCAAGTCATTAAACAAAACTCCTCCCTTTGATAATTTGAAGACTGCCTATGAGTTTTCCAAGAGACAACATGTAAGATAAACAGAGCAGTTCTTCAGGAGATCCAACCCTAAATTGGTCTTCCTGACAGACTGCCACATTCCCTGAACAGTAAAAAACTTTTGGAATAGTTTAAAAGCATAGGAAAATAGCTTAGAAGAACACCTATATATATATATTTGGTTTTCCCAAAAACCACTGAGAGAGAGAGAAACGCTTTGCTCTTCAAAGAACTAAAAATAGAGACTAATGTGACATAAAGTATTAGCTTGTGAATAAAAGAAAACTGAGTAGGGCCACCAGTCTACAGAAAAAAGCCAGATAACAGCTGGAATTCAGTGCTGAGTGCCTGGCACTGGATACGCAGTCCTAGATTCTCAGAGGCACCTGCAGTGCCAGGTGTAAAAGGTAGCACTCAGAGATTCAAAATTTCTTTCTAATGTGTGGTTTGACCCATTGCATCCCATATTTGCATGATTAGAGGATTGTTATTTCTTATGCGTTCGTCATCTCATGCTACTTATTCTCCACTTGCAGCCACTGTCTGCATATTCCGTGAAAATTATTGTCATCATAGATCAAAGATTATGCCTCTGAAAGACAGAGTGAGCAGGAGTAGGAGAAAAACTCAAAGAATATGGATTGCATCAATATCACGTAAATTCAGTAATAAAGAATGAAAGATGAAAGTATGAAGTAAGACTTTCTTCAGTAGATGCAGAGAAGAAATAATCATTTCTTCTATACTTTTTCATCCCTCAAATATTCTTGTTTCTTAAACCAGGTATTATAAGTCAATTATTATATTTAGTTCTCTTTTAAAATTTCTTCTATTTTATAACAACAACAACAAGCTTCTTTTAGTTAATGTCAGGGAAAATTTCACTGTTCAACTAAGCGGTTCCTTAGTATTTTGGTAATGCTAACTGCCAGTCTCTCATTTGAAGCAAAGAAAGCTTTTTTGATAATTGTCGCTTTCAAAACACACAGAGTTGCCAGTTTTTAAGCTGTCAGGCTTGAACAGAGTACACGCACAACAGAATTTGCGCCTTATTATAGTAATATTCAGCAATGGTGCTAAAATAATTACACTTTCATTCCTTTTCAGTCTTAGATACTGCTGACTCAAACTCTCCCTTCATCAGTACTTTTACCCACATATTCCAAAAGGGTTTTTTTGAAAAGTATCAGTTAAAACCAGCATGATTTTTATATTTTCCAAATTATTTTTTCCTGTATTTGATTTTTTTTGTTGTTGTTAAAATTCTGGTACTGTCCACATAGTCTGTTGGGGTTTTTTTCTTTATGAAAAATTACATGGGTTTCTTATTATATATAAATCCTAACCAGACCTCTTCACTCCTGAACATGAACTAGATGTTTCTTTTCTGCAGTTCAGCTAAGACAGTGAAGTGGGGATGTTCAGGAAAGCTGCCAGATACAAATGTAATTTTCTTTTTTCTTCAAAAGAAAAGAGGGTCAACCTGCAGCCTCACGTAACTCATGTAGTTCCCACAGTCAATCTGCATCACTTGCCTGGCAGTAGATTATGCTGGTGCGGAGGCTGGCAAGAAAGCCGAAAGCTGAAACCCCAGCTGTAGGATGTGGTGAGCAGCAAGAGCTACTCAAACAATATTGAGGAGTCATCCCCCCAGGTGGCCTTGGCTGCTCAACCCATTCCTGAGCAACAGCCTGCCTGGCAGGATTCCCTAATTTCTGCCTCTCAGAGATGCATCCTACATCCCTAGCCACAGTGAGATCTTGGACTGGGGTTTATATTGCCTGCAAGGTGACACCTTACCCTAGAGTTACAATGTTCGGTTAAGTCTCATTAAAAAAAAAAATTGTAATTTGAATTATAAATAAAATAGGAGTTATAGTTTCAATAACACAATGCCTATTAAACAATGACTGTTCTGTGGTATCTGAATTTTAAAATTAAACCAATCCAGTGAGCATAGCCTGAACACAGCTATACTGTGCACAAACTCTTTACACTATGGACTGTTTTGACTCTGAATAGGTTATCTGAAAAAAACCCGTTACGTTTAAAGCTGAGAAGAAACTATACCCACATAAGCCTGTAGAATATTCACTCAGCACGCAATAGTTTCATGGCTCTATCCATATTCTTAAAGAAAAAAAAAAACAAAACAACTTATGACAGTTTATAGGGGAGTACAAAAACACTGTTTACGCATTTCCCCAGTGGTACTATTATTAAACATTTACCCAGAAAAACTTTAAAAAAATACAGTTTACATCTCCACATGTTTATTTACTTTTTTAATTCCTGCTCTAACAATGAAAAATCCACAAAGGGAACTCAGTTTCATTTACTTAGTGAATAGCATTACCGCATATTTTTGTCTGAAGACACTGGAATACGTGACTTGTGCAAAGGCAACACTAAAAAACCAGTTCATTTGGCTACAGAAATATCACTACCTGACTCAGATCCATTCAAAGACCTCTCAGCAAACTGCCAGATTTGAAGCTAAAATGGCGTGTTATTTTAGGCAGCACACCTAAGGCCTGTAACATCAGAGGCAAAAATCACACTTAGATGCCAGAACACCTCCCAGAAACCGGGGTCACTCTTCCTTGGAAGAGGCTTTGGTGCGAAGCAAGGCTCCTACCTTCAACGGCCCTGACTGATACTCCATGAGGAGGTTAACTCCTGCATCCAGCCACCCAGGTTGTTGTACTCCAAAAAGACCAAATGAAAAGAAGTTGAGCAATCATTCAGTTCAGAGACTAACAAGTCAACAGTTCATCTGTTGTAAAAAAAAAAAAAAAAAAACCAACACACCTAAACCCCAGCAAGGTCATCAGTACAACATATAGCGTCAGGATGGGAAACGTGGCTGCGCGTTCAGTGACCCTTGCAGGAAGGGGAAGGGCATCGAACTGGGAGCGGGCCTCGCCCTTAGCTTTGAGGCAAGCTGCTCACCTGCTGTGCTAGTGCAGCAAGAGGGGCTTCAGCCTCTTCTGACCGCCCTAAAAGGTTTCATCCTCTTGGTGCACTACTTTTGCCAGGGTGCACTTGGAAGCGGGGGCAGCATAGGAGG